>NC_025997.2:67305493-67462993 GCF_000442705.2 Elaeis guineensis
GAGGAGAATACTTGTCCAATGAATTTTTAGACCATCTTAAAGCAAATGGAATTATCTCTGAATGGACACCTCCTTATACGCCACAATTAAATGGTGTAGTCGAAAGGAGGAACCATACCTTATTAGATATGGTACGATCCATGATGTGCTTCACTGAATTACCTACTTCCTTCTGGGGTTATGCTTTAGAGACTGCAATAATTATCTTGAATAGAGTACCTTCTAAATCTGTATCTAGCACTCCATATGAAATATGGAGAGGTAAGAAGCCCAATCTTAAATATTTTAAGATATGGGGATGTTCAGCATATGTCAAAAGAAATTTTGGACATAAACTAGATACTAGAGCAGATAAATGTTTGTTTGTAGGATATCCTAAGGATAGTATAGGATATCTATTCTACCACCCTACTAAATAAATGGTATTTGTAAGTAGGCATGCCACTTTCATGGAGAAAGAATTTATCCTAGAAAGAGGCAGTGGGAGAAATATTGAAATTAATGAAGTTCAACAAAAATAAATAGATATTTCTCAACCAAATATTCACATAAATAAAGAAGAACTAGAACACATAACTCCTATCCGTAGGTTAGAGAGGGTACGACATGTACCTATAAGGTATGGATTCATTATTGAGAATAATGAAGCCCAAGTCATTGAGAATGATGAACCTTTGACCTATACAGAAGTTGTTATGAGTAAGGACTCAGACAGATGGCAGGATGCTATGAAATCCGAGATGGATTCCATGTATACCAATAAAGTATGGACTTTGGTTGATGCACCAGAAGGGGTAAACTCTATTGGGTGCAAATGGGTCTATAAGAAAAAGATTGGAGCAGATGGTCAAATAGAAACCTATAAAGCTAGATTGGTAGCTAAAGGTTTCAGGCAAAAACAGGGTATTGATTATGATGAAACTTTTTCACCCGTTGCCATACTCAAATCTATTCGGATAATGCTTGCAATAGCAGCATACTATGATTATGAAATATAGCAAATGGATGTGAAGACCGCCTTCTTGAATGGTTTTCTAGAAGAGGAGGTCTACATATCACAGCCAGAGGGTTTTGTCTCAAATGACAGACCAAATCTAGTATGCAGACTTAAGAAATCCATTTATGGATTAAAGCAAGCCTCAAGGAGTTGGAACATCCGCTTTGATGTAACAATCAAAGAATTTGGCTTCATCAAAAATGTGGATGAACCTTGTGTGTATAAGAAGACTAGTGGGAGTGCCCTAGTTTTCTTAGTTCTGTATGTAGATGACATACTCCTTATTGGAATGATATCCCAATGTTACAAATAGTCAAATTATGGCTATCAAATAAGTTTTCCATGAAAGACTTGGGGGAAGCATCCTATATACTTGGTATAAAGATCTATAGAGATAGATCTAAAAGGATATTAGGCTTATCTCAGTCTAAGTACATTGACTTAATACTGAAAAGATTCAGTATGAATGAAAGTAAAAGAGGTTATTTACCCATGAGTCAAGGCATACATCTCTCTAAGAAGATGTCTCCTAAGACAACTGAAGAGAGAAATAGAATGAGTTCTATTCCTTATGCTTCGGCTGTAGGATCAATAATGTATGCTATGTTATGTACCAGGCCTGATGTACCTTATGCCTTAGGCATAGCCAGTAGATTTCAGGCTGATCCAGGAGAGGATCATTGGAAGACTGTGAAAAATATTCTAAAGTACTTAAGAAGGACTAAGGATATTTTTCTCATATATGGTGGATCTGATCTTAAACTAGAAGGATACTCTGATTCTAGTTTTCAATCAGACCCAGATGATAGCAAATTCATTTCAGGGTATGTCTTTACTTTGAATGGTGGAGCAGTGAGTTGGAAGAGTTCTAAGCAGCAAACAGTAGCTGACTCAACCACAGAGGCAGAATACATAGCTGCAAGTGAAGCCACCAAGAAAGCTGTCTGGATGAAGAAGTTCATCACTGAATTGGGCATTGTTCCTGAGATTGAGAACCCAGTACCACTTTATTGTGATAATACTGGAGCAGTTGCTCAAGCAAAGGAACCAAGGTCTCACCATAAATCCAAGCGTATTTTGAGACGTTTCCATCTGTTCGTGAAATAATTGAAAGACAAGATGTTATTATTAAACGAGTAGACACAAAGAACAACATAGCGGATCCATTCACTAAAACTTTACCACAGCAGCAATTCGATCGCCATCTCGATTGTATGGGGTTGAAATATAAGGGAGATTGGCTTTAGTGCAAGTGGAGATTGAAAGGAATATGCCCTATAAGCCAATCAAAATGTATAAATAGATGGATATTTTTTGTCTCCTGACAACTCATGTACTGATGTTTTAAATAAATAAAGGCATTTAGTTCATCATATGCTGCATCTTATTTTGATGAACCCCATAAATTAGGGCTATGGTTTTAGGGTTATGATGTGATCATACCAAGTGAGACCTAAAACCTTAAAACTCTAATTTTAAATATTCCTAGTCGATGAAACATTGAGTAGGGAATCAATGTTTTCGGTAAGACTGGTACATCCTGTGTATGCTCGGTAAAGAGGGTAATTAATCTCACAATTACTTGTGTATGACACTAATATAAAGATACAAGTGTTCATTAGAGAATGAATTCACTGAATTGATCCAATTAAAGAATATCTGATGGAGTCTTATCTACATGTCAACAGATTTTTTCTTATAGTGGGAATTATGCATGTAAATCTTTTGACCTGAGACTGCCATAGAACCTTATAAGCATGAATCCATATTTTGGATCATACTCATTATGATTTAATCATGTACAGGATGTTCTGGATATGATGGATTGCTTATGAAGGTTGTGAGTAGGTCAATATGAAACGATCGCTCCTAGTAAGAGGAGATCGCATCCTATCTGCTTCAATCAAATAATGATTCAGGAAGACTTTGATCAAAGCATTATGAAAAAATTAGAAATGATTTTAATATTTTATAAATCGAATCATTATTATTTGATCAAGAGAAATATGAATATAAAATTGGATTTGATATTTTTCCATACTCAAACTTATATTCGGGATGCAGGATGATCGTAAGATCAAGTTGCACGGTAATTTTCACTGAAGGATATTTTTGGTATTTTATCAAAATTCCATATCTACTAGGTAGACATGATACGTTGCTAGACGTCAATCATGTCTTATGAGTTTGATCAAATTAAAGAGTTTAATTCATCATTAATTAAAAGCTGTTCTGATTGATCAAAATGGTTCAGCTTGATTTGACCTAAATCGGCTAGACTGTGTTCTAACCAAATTAGTTTAAATTACACCTGGACTCACTGCTGGCTAGATGTGGAACCAATGGGTCACACACAAAGGGAATTGATCATGGTTTAATTTGATTAAACCATGTTTGCAAGTTGAACATGCTAGCACATGTTGCAAACCCTAGTATTTAGATTCGAATCGAATTCGAATCGGGTTCCGATTTGGGCTAATTTAGAACCAATTTGAGCCAAATTGGATTTGGTCTTGAAGTGGGTTCGAAGTGTTTTAATTGGGCTTGCTGTTGGGTGCCAAAAACCAGGAACCACACCCTAAGAGTCTCTCTCTTGGCGTGTGGATTTAAATCCATGCGCATGAGCCACATGGCGCATGGATGGAGTTGGCGCCACCTTTAGATAAGGTCTATCCTATTTTTCTCCGTAACCTTTATTCTATGAATGTATTTCAGATGTCTTAAGAGGCACCTAAGAGTCCTTCTGAGTATTAAACTCATCGTAGAAGAATTAAGAAAAGGATAAGGATTAAATCCATGCGCCACCTCTTGGAAGCGCCCCTTTGAAATTTCAAATGGGGAGATAAGTTTTAAATTATCCACGCCCATTTATCTCTTGCACCATTCTTCAAATTGGTCCATATATCTTGGCCATTGGATGGGCTTTCTTCCAGATCCAAAGGCATGGGTTGATGGCACCAATAAGAGAAGCTTCGTGACTTCTCATCTGAACACCGTAAGTTAAGATCGAAGAGTCTTTCTGAAATAAGGCATCTCTTCAACCCAATTTTGATGTACACATGGCATTTCTTAACTTATGGGGCATGAGAAATAGATAAGAGGCATGAGATAATTTGTAAGAGGGCATGAGATATTTTGGATTGCATCTTTACATGCAATATAAATAGGGGTGCACGCCGAGGAGTCTCGGATATTCAGAAATCTTCTTTCTTTCTTACAAGAGGCTCTGCTTGTCCAATTTTCTTTATTCCTTCTCTCTAGCCTAGATAAGGTCTTGATAAAGGACAAGAAATCTTCCAAAAGGCTTAGAGAATTGGAATAAAAATTAAGGAGACAAGGAGCAAGAAAGAAAGGGAAGAAAAGGTCCAACAGTGTGACAGCAAACCCAAGAAAGGAGGTTCTGCCCAAATTGTATTTAAATTTTGATAAATCAGAATTTAATTACAGAGTATTTTTAATAAGTGCTAGAGAGTTGATCGAGTCCTCTGTGGATCAACATTGGAGGGTGAACAAGTGGGCACCTGGTGGAAACTCAAACAGTTGCTCCGGCAACTAAGCACAAATCAGGGTTTAGCGATAAGAGGTATGTTTCTATATCTTTTATTTGATATTAATGCATATTATATGGTTTAATTTTTGATAAGGTGATCTTGGAGTTAGGTTTTAATTTTATGATTTCATAATAATTGTTTTGAAATCCATGCTTCCGCCATTGCACTAAAACCTTTCACTTCCGTCACTGAATTAAAAATTCAGGTAGTCCAGTGCCTAAGTGCAGTGAGTTGCTTGCAAGCCACCGTGGCAGTCTCAGGTCAGAGGGATATTTATACCCATATTCTATCGGAGCAAATCTTGACAGCAGAAATAGCTCTGGAGTCGGTCATGTTCAGTGCAGATGCACCCTTACATCTCACCTGTATGCCATACCAGTGTCTCCACACTCATTGATTAAGAGGACAACCAACCTATATGGCACACAATGACCTATGCTTGATAAATATTGTTGTCCTTGGTAATAACATATCATTTGATCGCGAATAAATTTAAGGACTAAACGATAAATCCTCCTTTGTCGAGTCTAAATAGTCCTAAGGACTTCACTACAACATAGGAGTTCATTAGAAGATGAAATATTTTTTGATGAAAAATACCAAAATAATTTTTATTAATTCATAATTCATGTATAAATATAAAAATGAGCACAACCGTCAATGGACTGACTATTGGCTTTGAGACACTATTCCCAACAATCTCCCACTTGGCCTAAAGCCAATCGGTGCAGTATCTATTACCCATCTTTGACTTGTAGTTATCGAACTCCTTCACCGCAATGGCTTTAGTGAATGGGTCAGCCAAGTTCTCCTTCCCGTCGATCTTCTGAAGATCGACGTCACCTCGATCCATAATTTTTTGGATGAGATGGTAGCGGTGCAGAATATGCTTCGTCTGCTGGTGTGCCTTTGGTTCCTTCGCCTGAGCAATGGCTCCAGAGCTGTCACAGTAGAGCAGAACTAGACCAACAAGGGAGGGTGCTACTCTGAGCTCGGTGATGAATTTTCTCAGCCACACTGCTTTTTTGGCAGTATCTGATGCAGCGACATACTCTGCCTCGCAAACTGAATCAGCCACTGTGTGCTGCTTGGAACTTTTCCAGCAGATAGCCCCACCATTAAGGATAAAAATAAATCCCGACATACTTTTGCTGTCATCATGATCAGACTGAAAACTAGAGTCTGTAAACCCTATAAGTCTCAAGTCCAATTCACCATAAACAAGCCACTGGTCTTTAGTATTTCTTAAATAATTTAGGATGGTTTTAACAACCTTCTCGTGATTCTCCCCTGGATCAGATTGGTATCTACTCACTACCCCTAGTGAGTATGCCACATCTGGTCGTGTACATGTCATGGCATACATGATAGATCCTACTGCCGAAGCATATGAAATCCTACCCATATGCTCTCTCTCTTGAGGTGTTGTCGGACAATCTCTCTTCGAGAGAGAAATTCCATGGCCTATCGGAAGATAGCCTTTCTTGGAATTCTCCATGCTAAATCTCTTCAGCATAGTATCAATGTACGTGGACTGAGATAAATCAAGCAACCTTTTAGATCTATCCCTATAGATCCTCATCCCTAGGATGTAGGAAGCTTCTCCCAGATCCTTCATGGAGAACTGTGATGACAGCCAAATCTTTATTCCCTGTATTGCAGGGACATCATTTCCGATTAAGAGAATGCCATCCACATACAATACAAGAAATACTACTACTGGATCATTAGCCCACTTATAAATGCATGGCTCTTCTCCATTCTTAATGAAGCCATACGTTTTGATCGTCTTATCAAAACATATGTTCCAACTCCGTGATGCCTGCTTAAGTCCATAAATGGACCTCTGTAGCCTGTACACCTTAGACTCATCTGTGGATGTGAATCCTTCAGGTTGTATCATATACACCTCTTCATCCAGCTCTCCATTTAGGAAAACTGCCTTCACATCCATCTGCCAGATTTCATAGTCCAGATGGGCAGCTATCGCAAGCATAATCTGAATGGATTTGAGCATTGCCACAGGAGAAAATGTCTCGTCATAGTCTATACCATAACGTTGACGATATCCCTTGGCAACCAGATGGGCTTTATAGGTTTTCACCTTTCCGTCTGCGTCTCTCTTCCTCTTGAAGACCCACTTACACCCTATGGGTTTTACTCCTTCGAGTGGGTCAACCAATGTCCACACATCGTTGACCTTCATGGACTCCATTTCGGATTTCATGGCCTCCAGCCATTTCTCAGAGTCGATCTCTGCATTGCATCCATGTAGGTGATCGGATCTTCATCATTTTCATCAAGTTCGATAGGATCGCCATCCCAGACCAAGAAACCATAGTATCTGTTCGGTTGATGTGGTACTCTACCAGATCGCCTTAAGGGTACTTGAACAATGGGCTCCGGATCTGATCTAACCAAATCCAGTTCAGGTTCAGCAACTTGTGTCAGTTTTTTCACCTGCCGAACTTCGTCAAGTTCGACCTTAGAGGCAACAGTCCCTTCACCAAGGAACTTCTTTTTCAAAAAGATTGCCTTAAGGCTGACAAACACTTTTTGCTCATCAGCTAGGTAGAAGTAATACCCTTTGGTCTCTTTTGGGTACCCTATAAAATTATACTTGTCAGGCCTAAGTCCAAGCTTGTCCGTAATTAAACATTTAACATAAGCCAGACACCCCCAAACCCTAAGGTGCGAGAGTACTGGCTTACGTCCTATCCATATCTTATATGGCGTTTTGGTTACAGACTTACTCAAAACTCTATTTAGAAGGTAACAAGCTGATTCGAGTGCATATCCCCAGAGAGAGATCGGCAGACCAGCAAACCCCATCATGGATCGAACCATGTCCAACAAGGTCCGATTCCTCCTTTCAGATACACCATTATGTTGTGGTGTTCCAGGAGGAGTCCACTGAGAGAGAATCCCATTCTCTCCAAGATATGTCAGAAAATCATTGGAAAGGTATTCACCTCCTCGATCAGATCGAAGAGTTTTAATATACTTTTCAGTATGTTTTTCTACATCATTTTGGAATAGTTTGAATATTTCAAACGACTCCGATTTATGCTTCATTAAATAGACATACCTATACCTCGATAGGTCGTCTGTGAAGATTATGAAGTAGAAATATCCACCTCTTGTACTTGAGCTCATGGGTCCACATACATCAAAATATACCAAACCCAAGAGTTCACTAGCTCGCTCACCTTTTTCAGTAAAAGGTGATTTGGTCATTTTACCAAGAAGACAGGACTCATAGGTTGGAAGTGATTCACAATCACCTACTTCAAGAATTCCTTCTTGAGCCAACCTGTTTATCCTGTTCTTATTGTTATGACCTAGCCTACAGTGCCAAAGGTAGACTTTTAACACATTATCTATTCTAGGGCATTTACCAGAGGTTTGAACTATATTAACAGGTTGTGATAGAAAGTAAATTCTATTATTAAGTTGTCCAACAAATATTGTAACACCATTCAAAATGATATTACAAATATTTCCTTTTATTAAAAATTAATAATCATTCATGGTCAAAAGGCCTGCAGAAATAATATTTAATAAAAAGCTTGGACAATAGTGACATTCACTCAGAATTACGTTTCGAGAATTGATTACAAGGTTCATGATTCCTAATGCTAGAACTGAAACTTTGCTTCCATCTCCAACGTTCAGGAATCTCTCGCCTTCATCAAATCTCCTACTGACTTGCAGACCCTGCATCGAATTGCAAATATGATAAGGGCTTCTGGTATCCAAAACCCAGGCAGTAGTATCACAAATAAAAAAATTACAAGGTGTTATCATATAAGTACCTTGCTTCTTCTTCGGCCTGTTTGGGTCCAGGGAAGCAATGTATAGAGGACAGTTCCTCTTCTAGTGCTCCTACTTCTTGCAAAAGAAGCACTCCGCCTGGCTCTGGTCGGGCTTGCGCTTCTTGGTCTGACCCTGTGCAGACGTCCCAGCATGCAGCTGCACCTTCTTATTATTCTTTTTCTTGTTCTTCTTCTTCCCTTTCTTCAAGGGTCGACGATCAGAAGAAGACCCTCCTACAACATTCACCGACTCCTTATGGAGCTGGTGATCCTTCTCAAAGTTCTGCAGCAACCCCAACAATCCGTGGTAGTTCACTGCAGGCTTTGTCATCCGAAAATGAGTAAGGAAAGGGAGGAAGGACTTGGGCAATGAATTAAGGATCGCATCCTTATCGAGCTGCTCGTGCAGGGGAAAGCCCAGTTTAATTAGGCGCTCAATCATTTCGATCATGTACAGTACATGATCAGTGACTGAGGTTCTATCCCTCATCCGAGCATTGAAAATGGCATAACTAGTTTTGTACCTTTCAACGTCGTCGGCATGCCAAATGAGTCATTCAACATTTGAAGCATCTCCTGTGGCTGGACATTCTCGAACCTGTGACTGAACTCATCATTCATTGCCGCCAGCATAATACACCGAACGGTGGTGCAGTCATTGAGCCACTTCTGATAAGTGTCTCAGACCATCCCTCTAACGTTCGGGACTGGCTCCTCAGGTGCTGGATCCGTTACTACATAAAGGATCCATTACTACATAAAGGATCCGCTCATGCTCAAGGATGATTTTAATTTTCGATACCAGCTATCAAAATTAGATGCCATGAGCTTGTCATTATCTAATAATGATCGGAGGGATAGGGTAGTGGCCATAGCGGCATAAAGAAAAACCAAACCTCTATTAGTACATAAATTATAAATACTAAAGACTTGGATTTTAGTCTAAAGTTTTTCCCAGTATTTTTACGAACTGGTAGCCTCAACCTCCAATTCGAGGAATTACTTTAATTCCTTAGTGGGTACTAGAATCCACACAGACTACACACGAGCCCAACTTTGGTTGGTCAACCCATGTGCATCTATGGGTAGGTTCATAACCAGTTGTTTCTCTAAATAACTTCTAGTAATTGATTTTGTCCCAGAACCTAATCAGTAGGCTCTGACCTCCACTAAAAAGATCTGGTTAGGTCCAACCATTAACATGATTTGATTTGGTGAATCGGACCAATAAATGATCAAGCCCGACTTTGGCCGGCCAACCTGACCACCATCAGAAAAACTCAAACTAAATTATCATATTATGAATGATAATTCCATTAGTCAATAAGCACCAGGCCTTTGGGCCTCCAATGATTATTAAACTAATGGACTCATTATCACTCACTTAATGGGAGGCTATGACTTAGTTATCAATATAACTTAATCATTTTTAGGGACCTAATAATTTTTGAGGATTTTATTAAAGGATAGATGAGAAGAAAATATCCAACCAATTTCAATCCTCCCACTGACTTCACCAAGTTAGATTAAAAAAAGATTTAATTAAAGCTGACATTAGGAGCACCTAAATCAGTCAAACTGATTTACCTAATGACATGGGTGAGCCCTAATCACCAAGTGATCTAATCAAAACCTAATTCATCAGGTTGGCCAGATAAGTGAGATCAGTGGTGGGGATAAGCCATTAACTCGTCAGAGATCGAATCACTGCGAGTAGCTCCCACTTAAAAACCACTAGTCAAAATACCAAACTTACCTTAGACACCAACCGGTTCATTAGTTTTAATTTGATCAACTTATTAACTAGGGTTCCACCGTGTAGCCATGAATTAAGTCCATCTTGGTCTAGTTAAAGACATGGACCCATTCAACTACAACTATTGGAGTTGAGTCTAGAGTATTCTTGACCTAATCTAATTCAACTTTTGATTAGATTTGATCAGTTACTTTAATTTAGTCTATTTCTTTAAGCTAAGCTTAGGTCTAACCCAATTATGGACCTAATCCATCTAACCCATTGACCCACAAGTTTATGCAATTGTCTTAGGTCTTAATTCATAATTCTAGACTTACTAGACAATACTTAATTCTTTTAATTAAGTATTTGGGCTGATGGGTCAGGGTTTGGCATTTCGAAAATAATTTTCAAATTTGAAAGGTTTTATTTTCTGTTCACCAAATATGTTGACTCATTTCACAAATAGATCGACACATTTCATAAATAGTAATCCTATTGCTAATTACATAATAGAAAATAACTCAATCAAAATAAATTATGAATATTTTTTTAGATCTAATCTAACACATTCATGATAAATTTCACAATTGAACCTTTACAATTAATTCCTTTCACTACTTCATCTGTATGGGATATAATTGCAATGACACCCCTACTGCCTTAGGAGACCCCATCGAATGAGAGGAGAGGGCCTTTAAACCCTATTTTTCTCCTATGATCGGACGGCCATGGCAACCAATCCAATTTGATTACTTGCTACTTGGGTCAAGTATATCTAAATATATCAATTTTAAAATTTAAATTTTAAATTTCAAATTTTAAATTTCAAACAAATTTTAAATTTCAAATTTTAAAATTTTAAGTTTCAAATTTTGAATTTTAAATTTTGAATTTCAAATTTGAAATTTCACCCAAATTTCAAATTTCAAATTTTTGAATTTTAAATTTCGAATTTCAAATTTCAAAATTTAAATTTCAAATTTTGAATTTCAAACTTTTAAATTTTGAATTTTAAACAACTTTCAAAATTCAAATTTTAAATTTTGAATTTCAAATTTTAAATTTAAACTTTTAGATTACAACTTAATCTACGCATGCAAATTCATATATCATATCTTAGAACCAGCTCTGATACCATTTTATGAGAAAAATTCAGTGCAGGGGTAAAATGATAATTTTAAAATTTTTTCAAAATTATGATTTTACAGTGAAAAAATATTAATTAATCTAGTTAATTAACATAAATTTATCCTACACTAAGATCTAAATATGATATATAGTATGCATTCATTTAAATTTGAAATTCAAATTCGAACAGTAAACACTTTACTGTAATGTGTTCAGAACACAATACCTTTGTGCAGGTAGTAGATTGTCGCAATCTGATCATTGTCGAGAGAGTCTGATCATTGCGATGTAGCCACACAGTGTGTCTGGTCTCTGTGGATCGTCCACATGAAGCTTCCGATCTGATCGACTCCTCACGAGTGCTAGCTCGTTGTAGAGCCCTTTTGACGGTGGATGCTGATCAAACTCCTTCGATCGATGTCTATCGATTCTTCGGATGCTTCGGATCGTCAACAAACGTGCTTAAGAGGATGTTGAAGATCTTTCTAAGATTTTATGGGCTCACAACACTCGTAGCTCACTTTCTTACTTTTCGAACCCCAGGTTAAAACTCTAAGGAATTCATCGAAAACCTTGTACCCACTTTTCTTTCTTTTCTTTCTTTTTCTCTTGGAAGGATATGGACTTCCTTCTCATGCATAAGACTTCTCATGCCCTAAAATTTTTCTTCAAAAATCTTCTTCTTCTTGCACGCCCCACTCTTCTCCTCCTTTTATAACAACGTCAAACGTCTTATCCAAAAGAAAGGATAAAGATGAGTAATTGCACATTTGAATTCAAATCAAATTTTGAATTCAAATGGACACCAACTCATCCCTTATCCACTAAAGGCATGAGGTGTGGCTTAAATTGTGCATGGAGTGATTTCATGAGAAACTTTTTCTCATGTAATAAATAAGACGTAAAAAAAGGATAAGGTGCAAAGATTGATTGCCCATTCAAATTCAAACTTTATTTTGAATTTGAATGGCCAACCAATCATCCTTTGTGGAAATTCAGTGTAGGGATAAAATGATAATTTTAAAATTTTTTTAAAATTATGATTTTACAGTGAAAAAATATTAATTAATCTAATTAATTAATATAAATTTACCCTACATTAGGATCTAAATATGATATATAGCATGCAGCATTTAAATTTGAAATTTGAATTTGAACAATAAACACTTTATTATAATGTGTTCAGAACACAATACCTTTGTGCGGGTAGTAGATCACCGCAATCTGATCACCGTCGGAAGAGTCTGATCATCGTGATGCAGCCACACAGCATGTCTGGCCTCTACAGATCATCCACATGAAGCTCTCGGTTTGATCAACTCCTCACGAGTGCTAGCTCGTTGTAGAGCCCTTTTGACGGTCGATGCTGATCGAACTCTTTCGATCGATGTCTGTCGATTCTTTGGATGCTTCGGATCATCAACAGACGTGCTTGAGAGGATGTTGAAGATCTCTCTGAGATTTTGTGGGCTCACGACACTCGTAGCTCACTTTCTCACTTCCCGAACCCCAGGCTAAAACTCTAGGCACCCACTTTTCTTTCTTTTCTTTCTTTTTCTCTTGGAAGGATATGGACTTCCTTCTCACGCACAAGACTTCTCACACCCTAGAATTTTTCTCCAAAAATCTTCTTCTTGCACGCCCCACTCTTCTCCTCCTTTTATAACAACGTCAAACATCTTATCCAAAAGAAAGGATAAAGATGAGTAATTGTACATTTGAATTCAAATCAAATTTGAATTCAAATGGACACCAACTCAACCCTTATCCACTAAAGATGTGAGGCATAGCTTAAATTGTGCATGGAGTGATTTCATGAGAAATCTTTTTTCATGTAATAAATGGGGCGTAAAAAAAAGGATGAGGTGCAAAGATTGATTACCCATTCAAATTCAAATTTTATTTTGAATTTAAATGGCCAACCAATCATCCTTATCCATTCATTTGGCACATTAAAGTGGGGCATGGAGAGGGCTTGGCATGAGGAAAAAATTCATGAGAAGTTCCTTCTCATGAATTCAATGTTGGGAAATGTGTCCCAAAAAGCCAATCGTCAAGCTGTTGACGGTTGAGCAACCAAGTATTGTAATTAATTTGTTAATAAATAAAATATATTTGATATTTTCATCATAAGCTTTCATCTTCTAATGAACTCCGTTGTTATGATGAAGTCCTTAGGAATATTTAGATTCGATAAAGAGAGAATTTATCGATTAGTCCTTAAAACTGTTCACGACCAAATGATAGGCTGTTAATAAGGACGACAGCTTCTATCGAGCATAGGTCGCTGTAGGCCATATGGGTTGGTTGTCCTCTTAACCAAAGAGTGTGGAGACACTGGTATGGCATACAGGTGAGATGTAAGGATACATCGTCATTGAACGTGACCAACTCCAGAGCATTCTGCTGTCGAGAATGTTTCTGATGGGATATAGGTATAAGTATCCCTTAGACTTGAGATCGCCTCAGTGACTTGCAAGCAACTCACTGTGCTTTGGTACTGGACTAACTGAATTTCTAATTCAGGGATGGAAGGCTTCTGGGCACAGTCAAGTACTTGCGAAGTCAGAGTGTGATCGAGATGGGATTGACCACTCCAAGAGTTGGAGAAGAATGAGTCGCTGTATTTCAATTTAGCAAAACCTTGGCCAGGGTAATCCATCAGATGGATTTGATATTTTGAAATACAATGTGGACAACCTGATCAGAATTGACAGTTGAGCTCTGGGGTGTTCTATGATCATTTTGGTCAAGGGGATGAATTATATGAAAACTATATCCGCATGGGTTCTAAGGATGTTGTTCTACACATTCGACCTATCCGGTCGTCGGATATCATTGCTAGATGGTCACTTCGATTGGTATAGGAATTTGTTCCTATACTATCGGCTTAGGTTCGGACCTATGAGGTCACACACATTAGAGTTCATGATCCGATCGGATGGTTGATCAACGATTAAGAATCATTCTAGGGTTAGATGATCAATACGATTGATATTTAATCCAGTGCAAGTGTTGCAGGAGGATCGATTAGCAATTTGATTGCTAATTGGCTTAATTTGATTAAGCCAATGGGATGAGATTAAGTCTAATTAAATATGATTTAATTAGATTTAGTTTGGGCTTGATTGGATCAAGTTCAATTGGTTTATTGGATAAGCCAAGTGCAAGGAAAAACTAGTCCTAGTTCAACTAGGACTTGGGTCAATCTAATTTCTAATTTGATTAGAAAATTAAATCAGATTTAAATATAATTTAATCTGATTAAATTAGGTTCTTAATTGGGTTAAGACCTATTTTAATTAGGTTGATCTAATTTTGATTTGATTTGGTTTGGGAAACCAAATTAAAACAAGTTATGAGATAGAATCCTAGTAGGACTAGGATTCCACCTTGCGCCACATAAACCTTCTCCACGCCCTCTCTCTTATTCAACGCCAATCTCCACTTATTTTGTGCAACAAAAGCCCTCTCCCAGATCTCTCCCACATTCACAAAAGGTCTCCTCTCTTCTTTCTTACATGGAAGGTGGTTTGGATCAAATCTAAAAGGAATAAGTTTGGATTTCGAATTCTATGAGATAGAGTTTTAGAAATCCAAAACTCTTTCAATTTTGCACCGAATTTATCCAAATTTTTTTTGGAATTTTTGTGGATTTTAGGGTATACATTGTGTACCCTTTTCTTATGATCCATATACAAAAATATGGAGGAGGTGCTCAAGAGTTGGGCGTCCCTTAACTTGCCATGTTTGGATAAGCCTTGACTAGGTGTTCGACCTAGATAAGGACTCTATCATATCTCTCTATATAAGATGAGTCTCTTCATAAAATTTTAGGGGGAGATAGATATTTGAGAGACCTTTCTACCATACAAAAATCAGAGAGAAATACCTTTGGGTCGTGGAGATATAAAAGATGTAAGTTTGGGTGTCTAGAGAGAAAAATGTGAAGAAGAAGAGGGTCTTCTTCTAGGGTTTTTATTTTCATATCTTTCCTCCTTCCATCTTGAGTTTCCTGAGAGCGTCTCAGATCTGAAACTCCTTCTACTTTTCATCTTTGGAAGAGTCCAAATCAAGAAGAAGGAGGCACCTGATCAACCATCAAAGAAGGATCAGTGCAGTACTAGCATACTGTGCTGATTTCCTGAAGCAGGACTTCTGATCGAGATTCGTGGGCTTGTGTGGACGACTCCTAGAGGCCGGACGCGTGTGCGGCTTGCAACATCATCCTCAAGCCCAGATCAACAAGGTTAGAACATCTAACTTGCAAGGTAATAGATCTGATCTATTGTTTAATACATACATTAGATGTAGTATAGAAACATGTTGATATGATCAACATGTAGTTCATGCTATATTTATATATTTTAATTTCTGATTTAATGCCATGTAATAATCATGTAATAGGATCCTAGATCTAGGGATTTTTTGATCTTAGAAAATAAATTTTGATTTATTTTAGTCTTTCGCTGTATGATCTTGAAAAAGTTTCAAGATCTAACCCTGAAACCCTAGATCTGGTTCCTTCATTCAAATGGGTGCAATGGAAGTGAGGTGGCGCATGGAGATTGGGTCAAGGTGGTTTAATTATTTAAACCAACCTAATTGAACCAAATAATTTAGGTCCAATTAGACTAATTTAAACTCAACTAAATTAGGCTTAATTAGGCTCAATAAAATCCTAATCAAATCAAGAATTGACTAAGCCCAACCCCTGATTAAATCAGAGACCAAACCATCTCGACGATTAGGTCAACTCTTAACTTAATCAGGTCAAACCCAACTGAATCCAATTCAATTGGACTTGATCCAAAAATAATTACTCAATCAAATTGAGTTAATTAGTGATCAAATCACTAATTAAACCTCTCATAAATACTGTGTCCAAATTCGATGGGCAATCGGGCATCAGAATTCATCGATATGTAACCTTGATCGAAAAGTCCCAACCAGTGGGACTCTTGACCCCGGTACACATAATGTGTGGAACTCATGATCAGAAAATCTTGATTCTCGATCATTGAGTCCCAAACATGTAGGATTCTACATCAGCCATTAGATCAGATAGGAACCTCTAATGTGTGTGACCCCACAGGTTCGAACCTAAGCCGGTAGCACAGGAACCAATTTCTGTACTAATCGAAGTGACCATTTAGTAATGGTACCCGATGTCCGGATAGGTCGAAGAGTCACAATCGCAACACTCAGAACCTACATGAATATGGTTACTGTATAATTCATCCTTTTGACCCCTATGTTTAGGACGACTCAGGGTTAAACTGTCAACCCTGATCAGATCATCCGAATCATGCTCAACTCAAACAGTCCTGTGACTCCTCACAAGGACTATCTTGGCCAAGGTTTTGCTAAATTGAAACACGACTGTACACAGCTCCTAAACTGGAGTGGTCAATCTCATCTTGACACATGCACCGACAAGTCAAGTACTTGACTACACCCAGCAGCCTTCCGTCACTAAATTAGAAATTCAGGTAGTCCAGTGCCTAAGTGCAGTGAGTTGCTTGCAAGTCACCGTGGCGATCTCAGGTCGGAGGGATATTTATACCCATATTCCATCGGAGCAAATCTTGACAGTAGAAATAGCTCCGGAGTCGGTCACGTTCTGTGCAGATGTACCCTTACATCTCACCTGTATGCCATACCAGTGTCTCCACACTCATTGGTTAAGAGGACAACCAACCTATATGGCACACAACGACGTATGCTTGATAAACGTTGTCGTCCTTGGTAAAAACATATCATTTGGTCGTGAACAGATTTAAGGACTAAATGACAAATCCTCCTTTGTCAAGTCTAAATAGTCTTAAGGACTTCACCACAACATAGGAGTTCATTAGAAGATGAAATATTTTGTGATAAAAAATGTTAAAATAATTTTTATTAATTTATAATTTATATACAAATATAAAAATGAGCACAACTGTCAACAGACTGACGATTGGCTTTGGGATACTATTTCCAACAATCTCCCACTTGGCCTAAAGCCAATCGATGCAGTATCTAATACCCATCTTCGACTTGTAGTTGTCGAACTCCTTCACCGTAATGACTTTAGTGAATGGGTCAACCAGGTTCTCCTTCCCCTCGATCTTCTGAAGATTGACGTCACCTCGATCTATAATTTTTTAGATGAGATGGTAGCGACGTAGAATATGCTTCGTCCACTGGTGTGCCTTTGGTTCCTTCGCCTGAGCAATGGCTCCAGAGCTGTCACAGTAGAGCAGAACTGGACCAACAAGGAAGGGTGCTACTCTGAGCTCGATGATAAATTTCCTCAGCCACATCGCTTCTTTGGCAGCATCTGATGCAGCGACATACTCTGCCTCGCAAACTGAATCAGTCACTGTGTGCTGCTTGAAACTTTTCCAGTAGATAGCCCCACCATTAAGGGTAAAAATAAATCTCGACATACTTTTGCTGTCATCATGATCAGACTGGACATTAGAGTCTGTAAACCCTATAAGTCTCAAATCCGATTCACCATAAACAAGCCACTGGTCCTTTGTATTTCTTAAATACTTCAGGATGGTTTTAACAACCTTCCAGTGATTCTCCCCTGGATCAGATTGGTATCTACTCACTACTCCTAGTGAGTATGCCACATCTGGTCATGTACATGTCATGGCGTACATGATAGATCCCACTGCCGAAGCATATGGAATCCTACCCATACGCTCTCTCTCTTGAGGTGTTGTCGGACAATCCCTCTTCGAGAGAGAAATTCCATGGCCTATCGGTAGATACCCTTTCTTAGAATTTTTTATGCTGAACATCTTCAGCATAGTATTTATGTACGTAGACTGGGATAAACCAAGCAACCTTTTAGATCTATCTCTATAGATCCTCATCCCTAGGATGTAGGAAGCTTCTCCCAGATCCTTCATGGAGAACTGTGACGACAGCCAAATCTTTATTCCCTGTAATGCAGGGACATCATTCTCAATTAAGAGAATATCATCCACATACAATACAAGAAATACTACTACTGGACCATTAGCCCACTTATAAATGCATGGTTCTTCTCCATTCTTAACGAAGCCATATGTCTTGATCGTCTTATCAAAATGTATGTTCCAACTCCATGATGCTTGCTTAAGTCCATAAATGGACCTCTGTAGCCTGCACACCTTAGACTCATCTGTGGATGTGAATCCTTCAGGTTGTATCATATACACCTCTTCATCCAGCTCTCTATTTAGGAAAGCTGTCTTCACATCCATCTGCCAGATTTTATAGTCTAGATAGGCAGCTATCGCAAGCATAATCCGAATAGATTTGAGCATTGCCACAGGAGAAAATATCTCGTCATAGTCTATACCATAACGTTGACGATATCCCTTGGCAACCAGACAGGCTTTATAAGTTTCCACCTTTTCGTTTGCACATCTCTTCCTCTTGAAGACCCACTTACACCCTATGGGTTTTACTCCTTCGGGTGGGTCAACCAATGTCCACACATCGTTGACCTTCATGGACTCCATTTCGGATTTCATGGTCTCCAGCCATTTCTCAGAGTCAGGTCTCTGCATTGCATCCATGTAGGTGATCGGATCCTCATCATTTTCATCAAGTTTGATAGAATCACCATCCCGAACCAAAAAACTATAGTATCTGTCCGATTGACGTAGTACTCTACCAGATCGCCTTAAGGGTGCTTGAACAATGGGCTCCGGATCTGATCTAAACAAATCCGGTTCAGGTTCAGCAACTTGTGTCAATTTTTTCACCTGTCAAACTTCATCAAGTTCGATCTTAGAGGCAACAGTCCCTTCACCAAGGAACTCCTTTTCCAAAAAGATTGCCTTAAGGCTGACAAACACATTTTGCTCATCAGCTAGGTAGAAATAATACCCTTTGATCTCTTTTGGGTACCCTATAAAATTACACTTGTCAGACCTAGGTCCAAGCTTGTCCGTAATTAAACATTTAACATAAGCCGAACACCCCCAAACCCTAAGGTGCGAGAGTACTAGCTTACGTCCTATCCATATCTCAAATGACATTTTGGTTACAGACTTATTTGGAACTCTATTTAGAAGGTAACAAGTCGATTCGAGTGTATATCCCCAAAGAGAGATCGACAGGCCAGCAAATCCCATCATGGATCGAACCATGTCCAACAAGGTCCGATTCCTCCTTTCAGACACACCATTATGCTGTGGTGTTTCAGGAGGTGTCCACTGAGAGAGAATTTCATTCTCTCCAAGATATGTCTAAAAATTATTGAAAAGGTATTCACCTCCTTGATCAGATCGAAGAATTTTAATACACTTTTCAGTTTATTTTTCTACCTCATTTCGGAATAGTTTGAACATTTCAAATTACTCTGACTTATGCTTCATTAAATAGACATACCCATACCTCGATAGGTTGTCTGTGAAGGTTATGAAGTAGAAATATCCACTTTTTGCACTTGAGCTCATGGGTCCACATACATCAGAATGTACCAGAGCCAAGAGTTCACTGGCTCGCTCACCTTTTCCAGTAAAAGGTGACTTGGTCATTTTATCAAGAAGACAAGACTCACAGGTTGGAAGTGATTCATAATCACCTACTTCAAGAATTCCTTCTTGAGCCAACCTATTTATCCTATTTTTATTGATATGACCTAGCCTACAGTGCCAAAGGTAGACTTCTGACACATAATCTATTCTACGGCATTTACCGGAGGTTTGAACCACATTAACAGGTTGTGATAGAAAGTAAATTCCATTATTAAGTTATCCAACAAACATTGTAACACCATTCAAAATGATATTGCAAACATTTTTTTTTATTAAAAATTGATAACCGTTCATGGCCAAAAGGCCTACAGAAATAATATTTAATAAAAAGCTTGGACAATAGTGACATTCACTCAAAATTATATTTCGAGAATTGATTACAAGGTTCATGATTTTTAAAGCTAGAACTGGAACTTTGCTTCCATCTCCAACGTTCAGGAATCTCTCGCCTTCATCAAATCTCCTACTGACCTGTAGACCCTGCATCGAATTGCAAATATGATAAGGGCTTCAGGTATCCAATACCCAAGTAGTAGTATCACAAATGAAAAAATTGCAAGGTGTTATCATATAAGTACTTTGCTTCTTCTTCGGCCTGTTCGGGTCCAGTGAGGCAATGTATAGAGGATAATTCCTCTTCCAGTGCCCCTGCTTCTTGCAAAAGAAGCACTCCGCCTAGCTCTGGTCGGGCTTGCACTTCTTGGTCTAACCATGTGCAAATATCCCAGCATGCGGTTGCACCTTCTTATTCTTCTTCTTCTTGTTCTTCTTCCCTTTCTTAAAGGGTCGACGACCAGAAGAAGACCCTCTCATAATATTTACCAACTCCTTATGAAAGCTGGTGATCCTTCTCAAAGTTCTACAGCAACCCCAACAAGCCGTGGTAGTTCACTGCAGGTTTTGTCATCCGAAAATGAGTAAGGAAGGGGAAGGACTTGGGCAATGAATTAAGGATCACATCCTTACTGAGCTGCTCGTGCTAGGGAAAGCCCAGTTTACTTAGGCGCTCAATCATTTTGATCATGTACAGTACATGTTCAGTGACTGAGGCTCCATCCCTCATCCGAGTATTGAAAATGACACAACTAGTTTTGTGCCTTTCAACGTCGTCAGGCGTACCAAAAGAGTCGCTCAACATTTGAAGCATCTCCTGTGGCTAGGCGTTCTCGAACTTGCGGCTAAACTTATCATTCATTGCCGCCAGCATAATGCACCGAACGGTGGTGCGATCGTTGAACCACTTCTGATAAGTATCTCAGACCGTCTCTCTAACGTTCGGGACTGGCTCCTCAAGTGCCGGATTCATTGCTACATAAAGGATCCGCTCATGCTCAAGGATGATTTTTAATTTCGATACCAGCTATCGAAATTAGGTCCAATGAGCTTGTCATTATCTAATAATGACTGGAGGGACAGGGTAGCGGCCATAGCTGCATAAAAGAAAACCAAACCTCTATTAGTACATAAATTATAAATACTAAAGACTTGGACTTTAGTCTAAAGTTTCTCCCAGTATTTTTACGAACTGGTAGCCTTAACCTCCAATTCGAGGAATTACTTTAATTCCTTAGTGGATACTAGAATCCACACAGACTACACACGAGCCCAACTTTGGTTGGTCAACCCATGTGCATCTATTGGTAGGTTCATAACCAGTTGTTTCTCTAAACAACTTCTAGTAATTGATTTTGCCCCAGAACCTAATCAGTAGGCTTTGGTCTCCGCTGAAAAGATCTGGTTAGGTCCAACCTTTAACATGATTTGATTTGGTGAATTGGACCAATAAATGATCAGGCCCGACTTTGGCCGGCCAACCTGATCACCATTAGAAAGATTCAAACCAAATTATCATATTATGAATGATAATTCCATTAGTCAATAAGCACCAGGCCTTTGGGGCTCCAATGATTATTAAACTAATGGACTCATTATCACTCACTTAATGGGAGGCTATGACTTAGTTATCAATATAACTTAATCATTTTTAGAGGCTTAATATTTTTTGAGGATTTTATTAAAGGATAGATGAGAAGAAAATATCCAGCCAATTTTAATCCTCCTACTGACTTCACCAAGTCAGATTAAAAAAGATTTAATTAAAGCTGGCATTAGGAGCACCTAAATCAGTCAAACTGATTTACCTAATGACATGGGTGAGCCCTAATCACCAAGTGATCTAATCAAAATCTAATTCACCAGGTTGGCCAGGTAAGTGAGATCAGTGGTGGGGATAAGCCATTAACTCATCAGAGATCGAATCACTGCGAGTAGCTTCCGCTTAAAAATTATTGGTCAAACTGCCAAACTTACCTTAGACACCAACCGGTTCATTAATTTTAATTTGATCAACTTAGTAAATAGGGTTCCACCATGTAGCCATGAATTAAGTCCATCTTAATCTAGTTAAAGACATGGACCCATTCAACTACAACTATTGGAGTTGAGTCTAGAGTATCTTGACCTAATCTAATTTAACTTTTGATTAGATTTGATCAATTACTCTAATTTAGTCCATTTCTTTAAGCTAACCTTAGGTCTAACCCAATTATGGACCTAATCCGTCTAACCCATTGACCCACAAGTTTATGCAATTGTCTTAGGTCTTAATTCACAATTCTAGACCTACTAGACAACACTTAATTCTTTTAATTAAGTATTTGGACTGATGGGTCAGGATTTGGTATTTCGAAAATAATTTTCAAATTTGAAAGGTTTTATTTTTTATTCACCAAATATATTGACTCATTTCACAAATAGATCAGTGCATTTCATAAATAGCAATCCTATTGCTAATTACATAACAGAAAATAACTCAACCAAAGTAAATCATGAATATTCTTTTAGATCTAATCTAACACATTCATGATAAATTTCATAATTGAACCTTTATAATTAATTCCTTTCGCTGCTTCATCTGCATGAGATATAATTACAGCGGCACCCCTACCGCCATAGGAGACCCCATCGAATGGGAGGAGAGGACCTTTAAACCCTACTTTTCTCCTATAACCGGACGGCCATGGCAACCAACCCAATTCGATTACTTGCTACTTAGATCAAGTATATCTAAATATACCAATTTCAAAATTTAAATTTCAAATTTCAAATTTTAAATTTCAAATTTTAAATTTTGAATTTCAAATTTCAAACAAATTTCAAATTTTAAATTTTCAAAATTTTGAATTTCAAATTTTGAATTTTAAATTTTGAATTTCAAATTTGAAATTTCAATCAAATTTCAAATTTCAAAATTTTGAATTTTGAATTTCGAATTTCAAAATTCAAATTTTAAATTTTGAATTTTAAATTTTTGAATTTTGAATTTTGAACAACTTTTAAAATTCAAATTTCAAATTTAAACTTTTAGATTACAACTTAATCTATGCATGCAAATATATATATCATATCTAAGAACCCGCTCTGATACCATTTGTGAAAAATTCAGTGTAGGGGTAAAATGGTAATTTTAAAATATTTTCAAAATTATGATTTTACAGTGGAAAAATATTAATTAATCTAATTGATTAATATGAATTTACCCTACACTAGGATATAAATATGATATATAGCATGCATGTATTTAAATTTGAAATTCAAATTTGAACAATAAACACTTTATTGTAATGTATTCAGAACACAATACCTTTGTGCGGGTAGTAGATCATCGCAATTTGATCACCGTCGGGAGAGTCTGATCATAGCGACGCAGCCACACAGTATGTCTGGCCTCTGCGGATCGTCCACACGAAGCTCCCAATCTGATCGACTCCTCACGAGTGTTAGCTCGTTGTAGAGTCTTTTTGACGGTCGATGCTGATCGAACTCTTTCGATCGATGTCTGTCGATTCTTCAGATATTTTAGATTGTCAACAGATGTGCTTGAGAGGATGTTGAAGATCTCCCTGAGATTTTGTGGGCTCACGACACTCGTAGCTCACTTTCTCACTTCCCGAACCTCAGGCTAAAACTCTAGGGAACTCACCGAAAATCTTGTACTCATTTTTCTTTCTTTTCTTTCTTTTTCTTTTGGAAGGATATGGACTTCCTTCTCACGCATAAGACTTCTCACACCCCAAAATTTTTTTCCAAAAATCTTCTTCTTGCACACCCCACTCTTCTCCTCCTTTTATAACAACGTCAAACATCTATCCAAAAGAAAGGATAAAGATGAGTAATTGCACATTTGAATTCAAATCAAATTTGAATTCAAATGGACACCAACTCATCCCTTATCCACTAAAGGTGTGAGGCATGGATTAAATTGTGCATGGAGTGACTTCATGAGAAATCTTTTCTTATGTAATAAATGGAGCGTAAAAAAAAGGATAAGGTGCAAAGATTGATTACCCATTCAAATTCAAAAATTTTGAATTTGAATGGCCAACCAATCATCCTTATCCATTCATTTGGCACATTAAAGTGGGGCATGGAGAGGGCTTAGCATGAGAAAAAAATTCATGAGAAGTTCCTTCTCATGAATTCAAATGGGTGCAATAGAAGTGAGGTGGCGCATGGAGATTGGGTCAAGGTGGTTTAATTATTTAAACCAACCTAATTGAACCAAATAATTTAGGTCCAATTAGACTAATTTAAACCCAACTAAATTAAGCTTAATTAAGCTCAATAAAATCCTAATCAAATCAAGAATTGACTAAGCCCAACCCCTGATTAAATCAGAGACCAAACCATCTCGACGATTAGGTCAACTCTTAACCTAATCGGGTCAAACCCAACTGAATCCAATTCAATTGGACTTGATCCAAAAATAATTACTCAATCAAATTGAGTTAATTAGCAATCAAATCACTAATTAAACCTCTCATAAATACTGAGTCCAAATCTGATGGGCAATCGGACATCAGAATTCATCGATATGTAACCCTGATCGAAAAGTCCCAACCAGTGGGACTCTTGACCCCGGTACCCATAATGTGTGGAACTCATGATCAGAGAATCCTGATTCTCGATCACTGAGTCTCAAATATGTAGGATTCTACATCAGCCATCAGATCAGATAGGAACCTCTAATGTGTGTGACCCCACAGGTTCGAACCTAAGCCAGTAGCACAGGAACCAATTTCTGTACTAATCGAAGTGACCATCTAGCAATGGTACCTAATATTCGGATAGGTCAAAGAGTCACAATCACAACACTCAGAACCTACATGAATATGGTTACTGTATAATTCATCCTTTTGACCCCTATGTTTAGGACGACTCAGGGTTAAACTGTCAACCCTGATCAGATCATCCGAATCGTGCTCAACTCAAACAGTCCTGTGACTCCTCACAAGAACTATCCTGGCCAAGATTTTGCTAAATTGAAACATGACTATACACAGCTCCTAAACTAGAGTGGTCAATCCCATCTTGACACATGCACCGACAAGTCAAGTACTTGACTACATCCAGCAGCCTTCCATCATTGAATTAAAAATTCAGGTAGTCCAGTGCCTAAGTGCAGTGAGTTGCTTGCAAGTCACCATGGTGGTTTCAGGTTGGAGGGATATTTATACCCATATTCCATCGGAGCAAATCTTGACAGCAGAAATAGCTCCGGAGTCGATCACGTTCAATGCAGATGTACCCTTACATTTCACCTGTATGCCATACCAGTGTCTCCACACTCATTGGTTAAGAAGACAACCAACCTATATGGCACACAACGACCTATGCTTGATAAACGTTATCGTCTTTGGTAACAACGTATCATTTGGTCACGAACAGATTTAAGGACTAAACGACAAATCCTCCTTTGTCAAGTCTAAATAGTCCTAAGGACTTCACCACAACATAGGAGTTCATTAGAAGATGAAACATTTTATGATGAAAAATATCAAAATAATTTTTATTAATTCATAATTTATGTACAAATATAAAAATGAGCACAACCGTCAACAGGCTGACGATTGACTTTGGGATACTATTTCCAACATCCTTATCCATCCAATTGGCACATTAAAGTGGGGCGTGGAGAGGGCTTGGCATGAGGAAAAAATTCATGAGAAGTTCTTTCTCATGAATCCAAATGGGTGCAATGGAAGTGAGGTGGCGCATGGAGATTGGGTCAAGGTGGTTTAATTATTTAAACCAACCTAATTGAACCAAATAAGTTAGGTCCAATTAGACTAATTTAAACCCAACTTAATTAGGTTTAATTAGGCTCAATAAAATCTTAATCAAATCAGGATTTGACTAAGCCCAACCCCTGATCAAATCAGGGACCAAACCATCTCGACGATTAGGTCAACTCTTAACCTAATCGGGTCAAACCCAACTGAATCCAATTCAATTGGACTTGATCCAAAAAATAATTACTCAATCAAATTGAGTTAATTAGTGATCAAATCACTAATTAAACCTCTCATAAATACTGAGTCCAAATTCGATGGGCAATCAGGCATCAGAATTCATCGATATGTAAACCTGATCGAAAAATCCCAACCAGTGGGACTCTTGACCCCGGTATCCATAATGTGTGGAACTCATGATCAGAGAATCCTGATTCTCGATCATTGAGTCCCAAACATGTAGGATTCTACATCAGCAATTAGATCAGATAAGAACCTCTAATGTGTGTGACCCCGCAGGTTCGAACCTAAGCCGGTAGCACAGGAACCAATTTCTGTACTAGTCGAAGTGACCATCTAGCAATGGTACCCAACGATCGGATAGGTCGAATGGTCACAATTGCAACACTCAGAACCTATGTGAATATGGTTACTGTATAATTCATCTTTTTGACCTCTGTGTTTAGGACGACTCAGGGTTAAACTGTCAACCCTGATCAGATCATCCGAATCGTGCTCAACTCAAACAGTCTTGTGACTCTTCACAAGAACAACTCTGGCCAAGGTTTGGCTAAATTGAAACATGACTGTACACAGCTCCTAAACTGGAGTGATCAATCCCATCTTGACACATGCACCAAGAAGTCAAGTACTTGACTACACCCAGCAGCCTTCCGTCACTGAATTAAAAATTCAGGTAGTCCAGTGCCTAAGTGCAGTGAGTTGCTTGCAAGTCACCATGGCGGTCTCAGGTCGGAGGGATATTTATACCCATATTCCATCGGAGCAAATCTTGACAGCAGAAATAGCTCCAGAGTTGGTCACGTTCAGTGCAGATGTACCCTTACATCTCACCTGTATGCCATGCCAGTGTCTCCACACTCATTGGTTAAGAGGACAACCAACCTATATGGCACACAATGACCTATGCTTGATAAACGTTGTCGTCCTTGGTAACAACGTATCATTTGGTCGCGAACAGATTTAAGGACTAAACGATAAATCCTCCTTTGTCGAGTCTAAATAGTCCTAAGGTCTTCACCACAACATAGGAGTTCATTAGAAAATGAAACATTTTGTGATGAAAAATATCAAAATAATTTTTATTAATTCATAATTCATGTATAAATACAAAAATGAGCACAACCGTCAATAGGCTGACGATTGGCTTTGGGACACTATTCCCAACAACTTCTATGTCAAACGAGTTACAAAGCCAACATGAGCATATGCCCACTGTTAGGGCTATAATAACTTACCTGCAAGAGTTGTATGGTGAGCAGAGCCATACAGCATACTTTAAGGTGTCCAAAAGACTTTTTAATTTGAAGATGTTGGGAATAGTATCCCAAAGCCAATCGTCAGCCTGTTGACGATTATGTTCTTTCTTGTATTAGTATATGAATTATAAATAAATAAAAGTTATTTTGGCATTTTTTATCATAAATTGTTTCATCTTCTAATGAACTCCTGTGTTGTGGTGAAGTCCTTAGGACTATTTAGACTCGACAAAGGAGGATTTGTCATTTAGTCCTTAAATATATTCGCAACTAAATGATATGTTGTTACCAAGAATAACAACGTTTATCAAGCATAGGTCGTTGTGTACCATGTGGGTTGGTTGTCCTCTTAATCAAGGAGTGTAGAGACACTGGTATGGCATATAGGTGAGATATAAGGGTACATCTGCACTGAACGTGACTGACTCTGGAGCTTTTTCTGCTGTCAAGATTTGCTTCGATGGGATATGGGTATAACTGTCCCTCCGACCTGAGACCACCATGGTGACTTGCAAGCAACTCACTTTACTTAGACATTGGACTACCTGAATTTCTAATTCAATGATGGAAGGCTGCTGGGTGTAGTCAAGTACTTGACTTGTTGGTGCGTGTGTCAAGATGGGATTGACCACTCCAGTTCAGCAGCTGTGTACAGTCATGTTTCAATTTAGCAAAATCTTAGCCAGGGTAGTCCTAGTGAGGAGTCACAGGACTGTTTGAGTTGAGCATGATTCGGATGATCTAATCAGGGTTGACAGTTTAACCCTGAGTCATCCTAAACATAGGGGTCAAAATGGATGAATTATACAGTAACCATATTCACGTAGGTTCTGAGTGTTGCAATTGTGACTATTTGGCCTATCCAAACATCGGGTACGATTGCTAGATGGTCACTTCGATTAGTACAGGAATTAGTTCATGTGCTACCGGCTTAGGTTCGAACCTGCGGGGTCACACACATTAGAGGTTCCTATCTGATCTGATGGCTAGTGAAGGGTCCTAATGCTCGTGAACTTTGAGTCCTACATGTCTGAAACTCTGTGATCGAGAATTAGAATTCTCTAATCATGAGTTCCACACATTTTGGGTACCGGGGTCAAGAGTCTCACTGGTTTGGGACTTTTTGATCAGGGTTTCATATCGATGGACTCTGATGCCCGATTGCCCATTAGATTTAGACTCAATATTTATGAGAGGCTTAATTAGTGATTTGATTGCTAATTAACTCAATTTGATTGAGTAATTATTTTTGGATCAAGTCCAATTGAATTGGATTCAGTTGGGTTTGACCCGATTAGGTTAAGTGTTGACCTAATCGCTAAGGTGTTTTGGTCACTGATTTGATCAGGGGTTGGACTTAGTCAATTCTTAATTTGATTAGGATTTTATTGAGCCTAATTAAGCCTAATTAAGTTGGGTTTAACTTAGTCTAATTGTGCCTAACCTATTTTGATTAGGTTGGCTCAATTAGGTTGAAACCACTTTGACCTCATCTCCCTGCGCCACCTCACTTATCTGCGCCCATTTGAATTCATAAGAAACAACATCTCATAAATTTTCTCCCACATAGAAGCCTTCCCACGCCCTCCCTTGTGTGCCATTTATCTAGATAAAAATAGGTTAGTTGGCCATTCAAATTCAAAGGATGTTTGAATTTAAATGGGCAACCAACTCCATGCGCCACACCTTATCTTGTGCACCACTTATTCTACACGAGAAAGAGTTTCTCGTGTAAACTCTCCACGCACAAGGGTGCCCAGCCCTTCTCTTCTCACAGCAAGAGTGGATAAGGATGGGTTGGTTGGCATTTGAATTCAAATTTGATTTGAATTCAAATGAGCAACCACCTACCTTTATCCTCTCACGCATTTACGATGCATCTTGCATTGTTTTAAAAGAGAGAAGAAGGTGGGGCGTGCGTACGAGATTTCTTAGAAAGAAAAGTGGGCGTGAGGAAGCATTCTGTATGATTTTGAAAAGTTCAAAAATTTTGAGAGAAAAAAAAAAGAGAGTGGGCACAGGGTTTTCTAAGAGCACCCTAGGATTTCTGCCTAGGGTTCAAAAAGTGAGAAGGTGAGCTACGAGTGTCGTGAGCCCACCAAATTTTAGAAAGCTTCATCAACCTCTCAAGTTCATCTGCTAATGATTCAGAGTGTCTAAAGAGTCAACAGATCAAGATCGAAGGAGTTCGATCAACATTGGTCGTCGAAAGGGTTCTGCAACGAACTAGCATTCGTGAGGAGCCGATCAGATCAGGAGCTTCATGTGGATGATCCACAAAAGCCAGACATACTATGTGGCTGCATTGCAATGATCAGACCTTTCCGACGGTGATCAGACTGCAGCGATCGACTACCTGCACGAAGGTAATGTGTTTTGAACACATAACAGTAAAATGTTTACTGTAGAGAATTCAAAATTTCAAATTTAAATGCATGCTATATATATCATATTTAGATCCTTATATAGGGTTAATATATATTAATTAATTAGATTAATTAATAATTTCCACTGTAAAATAATAATTTTGAAAAAGTTTTAAAATTATCGTTTTACCCCTGCACCGAAATCACTTCAAATGGTATCAGAGCAGATTTTAAAATATGATATACATTTGCATGCGTAGATTAAGTTATAATCTAAAAGTTTAAATTTAAAATTTGAAATTCAAAATTTAAAATTTGAAATTCAAAATTTGAAATTTGAATTTTGAAATTTGTTCGAAATTCAAAATTTAGAAATTTAAAATTCAAAATTTGAAATTTAAAATTTGAAATTTGAAATTTGAAATTCAAAATTTAAAAATTTAAAATTCAAAATTTAAAATTTAAAATTTGAAATTTGTTTGAAATTTCAAATTTGAAATTCAAAATTTAAAATTCAAAATTTGAAATTCAAAAATTTGAAATTTGAAATCTGTTTGAAATTTAAAATTCAAAATTTAAAATTTGAAATTTAAAATTTAAATTTTGAAATTGGTATATTTAGATATACTTGATCCAAGTAGCAAGTAGTCTAATTGGGTTGGTTGCCATGATCATTCGATCATAGGAGAATAGTAGGGTTTAAAGGCCCTCTCCTCCCATTCGATGGGGTTCTCCTATGGAGGTAGGAGTATCGATGCGATTATATCCCATGCAGATGAAGTAGTGAAAGGACTTAATTGTAAAGGTTCAATTGTAAAATTTATCATGAATGTGTTAGATTAGATCTAAAGAAATATTCATGATTTATTTTGATTGAGTTATTTTCTGTTATATAATTAGCAATAGGATTGATGTTTATGAAATGTGCTGATCAATTTATGAAATGAGTCAACACATTTGGTGAATAGAAAATAAAATCTTTCAAATTTGAAAATTATTTTCGAAATGCCAAACCCTGATCCATCAACCCAAATACTTAATTAAAAGAATTAAGTATTGTCTAGTTGGTCTAGAATTGTGAATTAAGACCTAAGATAATTGCATAAACTTGTGGGTTAATGGGTTAGATGGATTAGGTCCATAATCGGGTTAGACCTAAGGTTAGCTTAAAGAAATGGACTAAATTAAAGTAATTGGTCAAATCTAATCAAAAGTTAAATTAGATTAGATTAAGGATACTCTAGACTCAACTCCAATAGTTGTTGTTGAATGGGTCCATGTCTTGAACTAGACCAAGATGGACTTAATTCATGGCTATGCGGTGGAACCCTATTTACTAAGTTGATCAAATTAAAATTAATGAACCGGTTGGTGTCTAAGGTAAGTTCGACAGTCTGACCAGTGGTTTTTAAGTGGGAGCTACTCGCATTGATTCAATCTCTAACGAGTTAATAGCATATCCCCACCACTGATCTCACTTTCCTGGCCAACCTGGTGAGTTAGGTTTTGATTAGATCACTTGGTGATTAGGGCTCACCCATGTCATTAGGTAAATCAGTGTGACTGATTTAGGTGCTCCTAATGCCGGCTTTAATTAAATCCTTTTTAATCTGACTTGGTGAAGTCAGTGGGAGGATTGAAATTGGCTGATTAATTTTTTCTCTTCTATCCTTTAATAAAATCCTCAAAAATTATTAGGTCCCTAAAAATGATTAAGTTATACTGATAACTAAGTCATAGCCTCCCATTAAGTGAGTGATAATGAGTCCATTAGTTTAATAATCACTGGAGGCCCAAAGGCCTGGTGCTTATTGACTAATAAAATTATTATTCATAATATGATCATTTGGTTGAGTCTTTCTGATGGTGGTCAGATTGGCCGGCCAAAGTCGGGCCTGATCATTTATTGGTCCGATTCACCAAATTAAGTCATGTTAATGGTTGGACCTAACCAAATCTTTTCAGTGGAGGCCAAAGCTTACTGATTAGGTTCTGGGGCAAAATCCATTACTAGAAGTTGTTTAGAAAAATAACTGGTTATGAACCTACCCATAGATGCACATAGGTTGACCAACCAAAGTTGGGCTCATATGTGGTCTGTGTGGATTCTAGTACCCACTAAAGAAGTAAAGTAATTCTTCAAATTGGAGGTTGAGGCTATCAGTTCATAAAAATACTGAGAAAAACTTTAGACTAAAGTCCAAGTCTTTAGTATTAATAAATTTTTATACTAATAAAGGTCTGGTTTTCTTTTATATAGCTATGGCCACTACCCTGTCGCTCTGGTCATTATTAGATAATGACAAGCTCATGGGATCTAATTTCGATAACTGGTATCGAAAATTGAAAATTATCCTTGAGCATGAGCGGATCCTTTATGTAGTAACGGATCCGGCACCTGAGGAGCCAGCCCTGAATGCTAGAGGGATAGTCCGAGACACTTACCAGAAGTGGATCAACGACCGCACCACCGTTCGGTGCATAATGCTGGCGGTAATGAATGATGAGTTCAACCGCAGGTTCGAGAACGTCCAGCCACAGGAGATGCTTCAACTGTTGAACGACTCCTTTGGCATGCCTGACGATGTTGAAAGGCACAAAATTAGTTGTGTCATTTTCAATGCTCGGATGAGGGATGGGGCCTCAGTCACTGATCATATACTGTACATGATCGAAATGATTGAGCACGTAAGTAAACTAGGCTTTCTCTTGCACGAACAGCTCGGTAAGGATGCGATCCTTAATTCTTTGCCCAAGTCTTTCCTCCCCTTCCTTACTCATTTTCGGATGACAAAGCCTGCAGTGAACTACCACGGCTTGTTGGGGTTGCTACAGAACTTTGAGAAGGATCACCAGCTCCATAAGGAGTCGGTGAACATTGTGGGAGGGTCTTCTTCTGGTCGTCGATCCTTTAAGAAAGGAAAGAAGAACAAGAAGAAGAAGAATAAGAAGGTGCAGCCGCATGCTGGGATGTCAGCACAGGGTCAGACCAAGAAGCGCAAGCTTGACCAAAGCCAGGTGGAGTGCTTCTTTTGCAAGAAGCAGGGGCACTAGAAGAGGAACTGTCCTCTATACATTGTCTCCCTGGATCCGAACAGGACGAAGAAGAAGCAAGGTAATTATATGATAATACCTTGCAACTTTTCTATTTGTGATACTACTGCCTGTGTATTGGATACCAAAAGCCCTTATCATATCTGTAATTCGATGCAGGGTCTGCATGTCAGTAGGAGATTTGATGATGGCGAGAGGTTCCTGAACGTTGGAAATGGAAGCAAAGTTCCAGTTCTAGCTTTAGGAATCATGAACCTTGTAATCAATTCTCGTAAAGTAATTCTGAGTGAATGTCACTATTGTCCAAGTTTTTTATTAAATATTATTTCTGTAGGCCTTTTGGCCATGTACAGTTATAAATTTTTAATAAAAAGAAACATTTGCAATATCATTTTGAATGGTGTTACAATGTTTGTTGGACAACTAAATAATAGAATTTACTTACTATCACAGCCTGTTAATGTGGTTCAAACCTTCGATAAATACCCTAGAATGGATAATGTGTCAGAAATCTACCTTTGGCACTGTAGGCTAGGTCATATCAATAAGAACAGGATAAACATATTGGCTCAAGAAGGAATTTTTGAAGTTGGTGATTGTGAATCACTTCCAACCTGTGAGTCCTGTCTTCTTGGGAAGATGAACAAGTCACCTTTTACTGGAAAAGGTGAGCGAGCCAGTGAACTCTTGGGTCTGATACATTCTGATGTATGTGGACCCATGAGCTCAAGTGCAAGAGGTGGATATTTCTACTTCATAACCGTCACAGACGACCTATCGAGGTATGGGTATGTCTACTTAATGAAGCATAAGTCGGAGTCGTTTGAAATGTTCAAACTATTCTGAAATGAGGTAGAAAAATAAATTGAAAAGTATATTAAAACTCTTCGATCTGATCGAGGAGGTGAATACCTTTTCAATGAGTTTCTGACATATCTTGGAGAGAATGGGATTCTCTCTTAGTGGACTCTTCCTGGAACACCACAGCATAATGGTGTGTCTGAATGGAGGAATCGGACCTTGTTGGACATGGTTCGATCCATAATGGAGTTTGCTGGTCTGTCGATCTCCCTCTGGGGATATGCGCTCGAATCGGCTTGTTACCTTCTAAATAGGGTTCCGAGTAAGTCTGTAACCAAAATGCCATATGAGATATAGATAGGACGTAAGCCAGTACTCTCGCACCTTAGGGTTTGGGGGTGTCCGGCTTATGTTAAATGCTTAATTACGGACAAGCTTGGACCTAGGTCTGACAAGTGTTATTTCATAGGGTACCCAAAAGAGACCAAAGGATATTATTTCTACCTAGCTGATGAGCAAAAGGTGTTTGTCAGCCTTAAGGCAATCTATTTGGAAAAGGAGTTCCTTGGTGAAGAAACTGTAGCCTCTAAGGTCGAACTTGAGGAAGTTCGACAGGTGAAAAAACTGACACAAGTAGCTGAACCTAAATCAGATTTGGTTAGATCAAATCTAGAGCCCATTGTTCCTGCACCCTTAAGGCGGTCTGGTAGAGTACCACGTCAACTGGACAGATACTATGGTTTCTTGGTCCGGGACGGCGATCCTGTCGAACTTGTTGAAAACGATGAGGATCCGATCACCTACATGGATGCAATGCAGAGATCTGACTCTGAGAAATGGCTAGAGGCTATGAAATCCGAAATGGAGTCCATGAAGGTCAATGATGTGTGGACATTGGTTGACCCACCCGAAGGAGTAAAATCCATAGGGTGTAAGTGGGTCTTCAAGAGGAAAAGAGGCATAGACGGAAAGGTGGAGACCTATAAAGTCCATCTGGTTGCCAAGGGATATCGTCAACGTTATGGTATAGACTATGATGAGACGTTTTCTCCTGTGGCAATGTTCAAATCCATTCGGATTATGCTTGCGATAGCTGTCCATCTGGACTATGAAATCTGGCAGATGGATATGAAAATAACTTTCCAAAATGGAGAGCTGGACGAAGAGGTGTATATGATATAACCTGAAGAATTCACATCCACGGATGAGTCTAAGGTGTGCAAGCTACAGAGGTCCATTTATGGACTTAAGCAGGCATCCCGGAGTTGGAACATACGTTTTGATAGGACGATCAAGATGTATGGCTTTGTTAAGAACAGAGAAGAGCCTTGTATTTATAAGTGGGCTAATGGTCCAGTAATGGTATTTCTTGTATTATATTTGGATGACATTCTTTTAATCGGGAATGATGTCCCTGCATTATAGGGAATAAAGATTTGGCTGTCGTCACAGTTCTCCATGAAAGATCTGAGAGAAGCTTCCTACATCCTAGGGATGAGGATTTATAGGGATAGATCTAAAAGGTTGCTTGGCTTATCCCAGTCCACGTACATTGATGCTATGCTGAAGAGGTTTAGCATGGAGAATTTCAAGAAAGGCTATCTACCGATAGGCCATGAAATTTTTCTCTCGAATAGGGATTGTCCGACAACACCTCAAGAGAGAGAGCATATGGGTAGAATTCCATATGCTTCGGTAGTGGGATCTATCATGTACGCCATGACATGTACATGACCAGATGTGGCATACTCACTAGGGGTAGTGAGTAGATACCAATATGATCCAGGAGAGAATCACTGGAAGGTTGTTAAAACCATCTTGAAGTATTTAAGAAATACTAAGGACCAATGGCTTGTTTATGGTGAATCGGACTTGAGACTTATAGGGTTTATAGACTCTAGTTTCCAGTCTGATCACGATGACAGCAAGAGTGTGTCGAGATTTATTTTTACCCTTAATGGTGGGGCTGTCTGCTGGAAGAGTTCCAAGCAGCACACAGTGGCTGATTCAATTTGCAAAGCAGAGTATGTTGCTGCATCAGATGCTGCCAAAGAAGTGATGTGGCTGAGAAAATTCATCACCGAGCTCAGAGTAGCACCCTCCCTTATTGGTCCAGTTCTGCTCTACTGTGACAGCTCTGGAGCCATTGCTTAGGCGAAGGAACCGAAGGCACCCCAGCGGACTAAGCATATTTTGCACCGCTACCATCTCATCCAAAAAATCATGGATCGAGGTGACGTCGACCTTCAAAAGATCGACGGGAAGGAGAACCTGGCCGACCCATTCACTAAAGCCATTGCGGTGAAGGAGTTCGACGACTTCAAGTCGAAGATGGGTATTAGATACTGCATCGATTGGCTTTAGGCCAAGTGAGAGATTATTGGGAATAGTGTCCCAAAGTCAATCGTCAGTCTGTTGACGATTGTGCTCTTTCTTATATTAGTATATGAATTATAAATAAATAAAAATTATTTTGATATTTTTCATTACAAATTATTTCATCTTCTAATGAACTCCTGTGTTGTGGTGAAGTCCTTAAGACTATTTAGACTCGACAAAGGAGGATTTGTCGTTTAGTCCTTAAATATGTTCGTGATCAAATGATACGTTATTACCAAGGACAACAATGTTTATCAAGCATAGGTCATTGTGTGCCATATAGTTGGTTGTCCTCTTAACCAAGGAGTGTAGAGACACTGGTATGGCATACAGGTGAGATGTAAGGGTACATCTGCACTGAACGTGACTGACTCCAGAGCTTTTCTGCTGTCAAGATTTGCTCTTATGGGATATGGGTATAACTGTCCCTCCGACCTGAGACCGCCACAGTGACTTGCAAGCAACTCACTGCACTTAGGCACTGGACTACCTGAATTTTTAATTCAGTGACGGAAGGCTGCTGGATGTAGTCAAGTACTTGACTTGTCGGTGCGTGTGTCAAGATGAGATTGACCACTCCAGTTCAGGAGCTGTGTACAGTCGTGTTTCAATTTAGCAAAACCTTGAACAGGGTAGTCCTAATGAGGAGTTGCAGGACTGTTTGAGTTGAGCATAATTCGGATGATCTAATCAGGATTGACAGTTTAATCCTGAGTCATCCTAAATATAGGGGTCAAAAGGGATAAATTATATAGTAACCATATTCACGTAAGTTCTGAGTGTTGCGATTGGGACTATTCGACCTATCCGAATGTCGGATACCATTGCTAGATGGTCACTTCGATTAGTACAGGAATTGATTCCTGTGCTACCGGCTTAGATTTGAACCTGCGGGGTCACACACATTAGAGGTTCCTATCTGATCTGATGGCTGGTGAAGAGTCCTAATGCTCATGGACTTTGAGTCCTATATGTCTGAAACTCTATGATCGAGAATCAGGATTCTCTAATCATGAGTTCCACACATTTTGGGTACCGGGGTTAAGAGTCCCACTGGTTTGGGACTTTTTGATCAGGGTTTCATATCGATGGACTCTAATGCCCGATTGCCCATCGAATTTGGACTCAATATTTATGAGAGGTTTAATTAGTGATTTGATTACTAATTAACTCAATTTGATTGAATAATTATTTTTGGATCAAGTCCAATTAAACTGGATTCAGTTGGGTTTGACTCGATTAGGTTAAGTGTTGACCTAATCGCTAAGGTGTTTTGGCCACTAATTTGATCAGAGGTTGGGCTTAGTCAATTTTTGATTTGATTAAGATTTTATTGAGCTTAATTAAGCATAATTAAGTTGGGTTTAACTTAGTCTAATTGTGCCTAACCTATTTTGATTAGGTTGGCTCAATCAGGTTGAAATCACTTTGACCTCATCTCCCTGCGCTACCTCACTTATCTGCGCCCATTTGAATTCACGAGAAACAACTTCTCATGAATTTTCTCCCATGCAGAAGCCTTCCCATGCCCTCCCTTGTGTGCCATTTATCTGGATAAAAATAGGTTAGTTGGCCATTCAAATTCAAAGGATGTTTGAATTTGAATGGGCAACCAACTCCATGCGCCACACCTTATCTTGTGCACCACTTATTCTACACGAGAAAGAGTTTTTAATGTAAACTCTCCATGCACAAGGGAGCCCACGCCCTTCTCTTCTAATGCCAAGAGTGGATAAGGATGGGTTCGTTGGCATTTGAATTCAAATTCGATTTGAATTCAAATGAGCAACCACCTAGCTTTATCCTCTCACGCGTTTAAGATGCGTCTTGCATTGTTTTAAAAGAGAGAAGAAGGTGGGGCATGCGTACGAGATTTCTTAGAAAGAAAAGTGGGTGTGAGGAAGCTTTCTGCATGATTTTGAAAAGTTCAAAAATTTTAAGAGAAAAAAAAAGAGAGTGGGCGCAGGGTTTTCTGAGAGCACCCTAGGGTTTCTGCCTAGGGTTCGAGAAGTGAGAAGGTGAGCTATGAGTGTTGTGAGCCCACCAAATTTTAGAGAGAGCTTCATCAACCTCTCAATTTCATCTGTTGATAATTTAGAGCATCCAAAGAGTCGGCAGATCAAGATCGAAGGAGTTCGATCAACATCGACCGTCGAAAGGGTTCTACAATGAACTAGCATTCGTGAGGAGCCGATCAGATCGAGAGCTTCGTGTGGATGATCCGCAGAGGCCAGACATACTATGTGGCTATATTGCAATGATCAGACCTTCTCAATAGTGATCAGACTACAGCGATCGACTACCTACACGAAGGTAATGTGTTCTGAACACATAACAGTAAAATATTTACTGTAGAGAATTTAAAATTTAAAATTTAAATATATACTATATATATATCATATTCAAATCTTTATATTGGGTTAATATATATTAATTAATTAGATTAATTAATAATTTTCACTGTAAAATAGTAATTTTTAAAAAGTTTTAAAATTACCATTTTACCCCTGCACCAAAATCACTTCAAATGGTATCAGAGCGGGTTTTAAAATATGATATATATTTGCATGCATAGATTAAGTAGTAATCTAAAAGTTTAAATTTAAAATTTGAAATTCAAAATTTGAAATTTGAATTTTAAAATTTGTTCGAAATTCAAAATTCAAAAATTTGAAATTCAAAATTCAAAATTTAAATTTTAAAATTTGAAATTCAAAATTCAAAAATTTGAAATTTAAAATTTAAAATTTGGAATTTGTTTGAAATTTTAAATTTGAAATTCAAAATTTAAAATTCAAAATTTAAAAATTTAAAATTTAAAATTTAAAAATTTAAAATTTAAAAATTTAAAATTTAAAATTTGTTTGAAATTTGAAATTCAAAATTTAAAATTTAAAATTTGGAATTTAAATTTTGAAATTGGTATATTTAGATATACTTGATCCAAGTAGCAAGTAGTCTAATTGGGTTGGTTGCCATGGTCGTTCGGTCATAGGAGAATAGTAGGGTTTAAAGGCCCTCTCCTCCCATTCGATGGGGTTCTCCTATGGCGGTAGGGGTACCGATGCGATTATATCCCATGCAGACAAAGTAGCGAAAGGACTTAATTATAAATGTTCCATTATAAAATTTATCATGAATGTGTTAGATTAAATCTAAAGGAATATTCATAATTTATTTTGATTGAGTTATTTTCTATTATGTAATTAGCAATAGGATTGCTGTTTATGAAATATGCTGATCAGTTTGTGAAATGAGTCAACACATTTGGTGAACAAAAAATAAAATTTTTTAAATTTAAAAATTATTTTTGAAATGCCAAACCCTGACCCATCAGTCCAAATACTTAATTAAAAAAATTAAGTATTGTCTAGTTGGTCTAGAATTGTGAATTAAGACCTAAGATAATTGCATAAACTTGTGGGTCAATGGATTAGATGGATTAGGTCCATAATCGAGTTAGACCTAAGGTTAGCTTAAAGAAATAGATTAAATTAGAGTAATTGGTCAAATCTAATCAAAAGTTGAATTAGATTAGGTCAAGGACACTCTAGACTCAACTCCAATAGTTATAGTTGAATGGGTCCATGTCTTTAACTAGACCAAGATGGACTTAATTTATGGCTACGTGGTGGAACCCTACTTACTAAGTTGATCAAATTAAAACTAATGAATCGATTGGTGTCTAAGGTAAGTTCGGCAGTCTGACCAGTGATTTTTAAGTGGGAGCTACTCGCATTGATTCGATCTCTGATGAGTTAATGGCATATCCCCACCACTGATCTCACTTACCTGGCCAACCTGGTGAGTTAGGTTTTAATTAGATCACTTGGTGATTAGGACTCACCCATGTAATTAGGTAAATCAGTGTGACTGATTTAGGTGCTCCTAATGCTGGCTTTAATTAAATCTTTTTTAATCTGACTTGATGAAGTTAGTGGGAGGATTGAAATTGGCTGGTTAATTTTTTCTCTTCTATCCTTTAATAAAATCCTAAAAAATTATTAGGTTCCTAAAAATGATTAAGTTATACTGATAATTAAGTCATAGCCTCCCATTAAGTGAGTGATAATGAGTCCATTAGTTTAATAATCACTGGAGGCCCAAAGGCCTGGTGCTTATTGACTAATGGAATTATCATTCATAATATAATCATTTGGTTGAGTCTTTCTGATGGTGGTCAGGTTGGCCGCCCAAAGTCGGGCCTGATTATTTATTATTCTGATTCACCAAATCAAGTCATGTTAATAGTTGGACCTAACCAGATCTTTTTAGTGGAGGCCAAAGCCTACTAATTAGGTTCTGGGGCAAAATCCATTACTAAAAGTTGTTTAGAGAAACAACTGGTTATGAACCTACCCATAGATGCACATGGGTTGACCAACCAAAGTTGGGCTCGTGTGTGGTTTGTGTGAATTCTAGTACCCATTAAGGAATTAAAGTAATTCCTCGAATTGAAGGTTGAGGCTACCAGTTCGTAAAAATACTGGGAGAAACTTTAGACTAAAGTCCAAGTCTTTAGTATTAATAAATTTATATACTAATAAAGGTTTGATTCTTTTTTATGCAGCTATGGTCACTACCCTGTTGCTCCAGTCATTATTAGATAATAACAAGCTCATGGGATCTAATTTCGATAGCTGATATCGAAAATTAAAAATCATCTTTGAGCATGAGTGGATCCTTTATGTAGTAATGGATCCGGCACCTAAGGAGCCAACCTCGAATGCTAGAGGGGTGGTTCGAGACACTTACTAGAAGTGGCTCAACGATCGCACCACCGTTCGGTGCATAATGCTGGCGGCAATGAATGATGAGTTCAACTGCAGGTTCGAGAATGCCCAGCCGCAGGAGATGCTTCAAATGTTGAATGACTCCTTTGGCACGCCTGACGATGTTGAAAGGCATAAAATTAGTTGTGCCATTTTTAATGCTCGGATGAGGGATGGGGCCTCAGTCACTAATCATGTACTGTACATGATCGAAATGATTGAGCGCCTAAGTAAACTGGGCTTTCCATTGCACGAGCAGCTCAGTAAAGATGCGATCCTTAATTTTTTGCCCAAGTCCTTCCTCCCCTTTTTTACTCATTTTCGGATGACAAAGCCTGCAGTGAACTACCACGGCTAGTTGGGGTTGCTGCAGAACTTTGAGAAGGATCATCAGCTCCATAAGGAGTCGGTGAATGTTGTGGGAGGGCCTTCTTCTGGTCGTCGACCCTTTAAGAAAGGGAAGAAGAACAAGAAGAAGAAGAATAATAAGAAGGTGCAGCCGCATGCTAGGACGTCAGCACAGGGTCAGACCAAGAAGCGCAAGCTTGACCAAAGCCAGGTGGAGTGCTTCTTTTGCAAGAAGCAGGGGCACTAGAAGAGGAACTGTCCTCTATACATTGTCTCCCTGGATCCGAACAGGACGAAGAAGAAGCAAGGTAATTATATGATAATACCTTGCAACTTTTCTATTTGTGATACTACTGTCTGGGTATTGGATACCAAAAGCCCTTATCATATCTGTAATTCGATGCAGGGTCTGCAGGTCAGTAGGAGATTTGATAAAGGCGAGAGGTTCCTGAACGTTGGAGATGGAAGCAAAGTTTCAGTTCTAGCTTTAGAAATTATGAACCTTGTAATCAATTCTCGTAAAGTAATTCTAAGTGAATGTCACTATTGTCTAAGTTTTTTGTTAAATATTATTTCTGTAGGCCTTTTGGCCATGTACAGTTATGAATTTTTAATAAAAAGAAACGTTTGCAATGTCATTTTGAATGGTGTTATAATATTTGTTGGACAACTAAATAATGAAATTTACTTACTATCACAGCCTGTTAATGTGGTTCAAACCTTCGGTAAACGTCCTAGAATGGATAATGTGTCAGAAGTCTACCTTTGGCACTGTAGGCTAGGTCATATCAATAAGAACAGGATAAACAGGTTGGCTCAAGAAGAAATTCTTGAAGTTGGTGATTGTGAATCACTTCCAACCTGTGAGTCCTGTCTTCTTGGAAAGATGACCAAGTCACCTTTTACTAAAAAAGGTGAGCGAGCCAGTGAACTCTTGGGTCTGATACACTCTGATGCATGTGGACCCATGAGCTCAAGTGTTAGAGGTGGATATTTCTACTTCATAACTTTCACAGACGACCTATCAAGGTATGGATATGTCTACTTAATGAAGCATAAGTCGGAGTCGTTGGAAATGTTCAAACTATTCTGAAATGAGGTAGAAAAATAAACTGGAAAGTGTATTAAAACTCTTTGATCTGATCGAAGAGGTGAACACCTTTCCAATGAGTTTCTGACATATCTTGGGGAGAATGAGATTCTCTCTCTGTGGACTCCTCCTGGAACACCACAGCATAATGGTATGTCTGAAAGGAAGAATCAGATCTTATTGGACATGGTTCGATCCATGATGGTGTTTGCTGGTCTGTCAATCTCCCTCTAGGGATATGCACTCGAATCGGCTTGTTACCTTCTAAATAGGATTTCGAGTAAGTCTGTAACCAAAATGCCATATGAGATATGGATAGGACGTAAGCTAGTACTCTCGCACCTTAGGGTTTGGGGGTGTCCGGCTTATGTTAAACATTTAATTATGGACAAGTTTGGACCTAGGTCTGATAAGTGTTATTTCATAGGGTACCCAAAAGAGATCAAAGGATATTATTTCTACCTAACTGATGAGCAAAAGGTGTTTGTCAGCCTTAAGGCAATCTTTTTGAAAAAGAAGTTCTTAGGTGAAGGGACTGTTGCCTCTAAGGTCGAACTTGAGGAAGTTCGGCGGGTGGAAAAACTGACACAAGTAGCTAAACCTGAATTGGATTTGGTTAGATCAAATCCAGAGCCCATTGTTCCTACACCCTTAAGGCAGTCTGGTAGAGTACCACATCAACCGAACAGATACTATGATTTCTTGATCCGGGATGGTGATCCTGTCGAACTTGATGAAAACGATGAGGATTCGATCACCTACATGGATGCAATGCAGAGATCTGACTCTGAGAAATGGCTAGAGGCCATGAAATCCGAAATAAAGTCCATGAAGGTCAATGATGTGTGGACATTGCTTGACCCACCCGAAGAAGTAAAACCCATAGGGTGTAAGTGGGTCTTCAAGAGGAAGAGAGGTGCAGACAGAAAGGTGGAGACCTATAAAGCCCATCTGGTTGCTAAGGGATATCATCAACATTATGGTATAGACTATGACGAGATATTTTCTCCTGTGGTAATGCTCAAATCCATTCGGATTATGCTTGTGATAGCTGCCCATCTGGACTATGAAATCTGGCAGATTGATGTGAAAATAGCTTTCCTAAATGGAGAGCTAGACGAAGAGGTGTATATGATACAACCTGAAGGATTCACATCCACAGATGAATCTAAGGTGTGCAGGCTACAGAGGTCCATTTATGGACTTAAGCAGGCATCCCGGAGTTAGAACATACGTTTTGATAGGAAGATCAAGACGTATGGCTTTGTTAAGAACGAAGAAGAGCTCTGCATTTATAAGTGGGTTAATGGTCCAATAATGGTATTTCTTGTATTGTATGTGGATGATATTCTCTTAATAAAAAATGATGTCCCTGCATTACAGGGAATAAATATTTGGCTATCGTCACAGTTCTCCATGAAAGATCTGGGAGAAGCTTCCTACATCCTAGGGATGAGAATCTATAAGGATAGATCTAAAAGGTTGCTTGGCTTATCCCAGTCCATGTACATTGATACTATGCTGAAGAGATTCAGCATGGAGAATTTCAAGAAAGGCTATCTACCGATAGGCCATGAAATTTCTCTCTCGTAAAGGGATTGTCCGACAACACCTCAAGAGAGAGAGCGTATAGGTAGAATTCCATATGCTTCGACAGTGGGATCTATCATGTTCTCCATGACATGTACATGACTAGATGTGGCATACTCACTAGGGGTAGTGAGTAGATACCAATCTGATCCTGGGGAGAATCACTGGAAGGTTGTTAAAACCATCCTGAAGTATTTAAGAAATACTAAGGACCAGTGGCTTGTTTATGGTGAATCGGATTTGAGACTTATAGGGTTTACAGACTCTAGTTTTCAGTCTAATCACGATGATAGCAAGAGTATGTCGGGATTTTTTTTACCCTTAATAGTGGGGCTGTCTGCTGGAAGAGTTCCAAGTAGCACACAGTGGCTAATTTAGTTTGCGAGGCAGAGTATGTCACTGCATCAGATGCTGCCAAAGAAGTGGTGTGGCTGAGAAAATTCATCATCGAGCTCAGAGTAGCACCCTCCCTTATTGGTCCAGTTCTGCTCTACTGTGACAGCTCTGGAGCCATTGCTCAGGTGAAGGAACCGAAGGCACACTAGCGGATGAAGCATATTCTGCACCGCTACCATCTCATCCGAGAAATCATAGATCGAGGTGACGTCGACCTTCAGAAGATCGACGAAAAGGAGAACTTGGCCGACCCATTCACTAAAGCCATTGCGGTGAAGGAGTTCGACGACTTCAAGTCGAAGATGGGTATTAGATACTACATCGATTGGCTTTAGGCCAAGTGGGAGATTGTTGGGAATAGTGTCCCAAAGCCAATCGTCAGCCCGTTGACGATTGTGCTCTTTCTTATATTAGTATATGAATTATAAATAAATAAAAATTATTTTGGTATTTTTCATCATAAATTGTTCATCTTCTAATGAACTCCTGTGTTGTGGTGAAGTCCTTAAGACTATTTAGACTCAACAAAGGAGGATTTATCATTTAGTCCTTAAATATGTTCGCGACCAAATGATACGTTGTTATCAAGGACAACAATATTTATCAAGCATAGGTCATTGTGTGCTATATTGGTTGGTTGTCCTCTTAACCAAGGAGTGTAGAGATACTGGTATGGCATACAGGTGAGATGTAAGGATACATTTGCACTGAACGTGACCGACTCTGAAGCTTTTATGCTATCAAGATTTGCTCCGATGGGATATGGGTATAACTATCCCTCCGACCTAAGAATGTCACGATAACTTGCAAGCAATTCACTGCACTTAGGCACTGGACTACCTGAATTTTTAATTCAATGATGGAAGGCTGCTGGGTGTAGTCAAGTACTTGACTTGTCGGTGCGTGTGTCAAGATGGGATTGACCACTTTAGTTCAGGAGCTGTATGCGGTCGTGTTTTAATTTAGCAAAATCTTAACCAGGGTAGTCCTAGTGAGGAGTCACAGGACTGTTTGAGTTGAGCACGATTCGGATGATTTAACAGAGTTGACAGTTTAACCCTGAGTCATCCTAAACATAGGGGTCAAAAGGGATGAATTATACATTAACCATATTCACATAGGTTCTAAGTGTTGCGATTGCGACTATTCGACCTATTTGAATATCGGGTACCATTGCTAGATGGTCACTTCGATTAGTACAGGAATTGGTTCTTGTGCTACCGGCTTAGGTTCGAACTTGCGGGGTCACACACATTAGCGGTTCCTATCTGATCTGATGGCTGGTGAAGAGTCCTAATACTTGTGGATTTTGAGTCCTACATGTCTGGAACTCTGTGATCGAGAATCATAATTCTCTAATCATGAGTTCCACACATTTTAGGTACTGGGGTCAAGAGTCCCACTGGTTTGGGACTTTTTGATCAGGGTTTCATATCAATGGACTCTGATGCCCGATTGCCCATTAGATTTAGACTCAATATTTATGAGAGGCTTAATTAGTGATTTGATTACTAATTAACTCAATTTGATTGAGTAATTATTTTTGGATCAAGTCCAATTGAATTGGATTCAGTTGGGTTTGACCCGATTAGGTTAAGTGTTGACCTAATCGCTAAGGTGTTTTGGTCACTGATTTGATCAGGGGTTAGACTTAGTCAATTCCTAATTTGATTAGGATTTTATTGAGCCTAATTAAGCCTAATTAAGTTGAGTTTAACTTAGTCTAATTATGTCTAACCTATTTTGATTAGGTTGGCTCAATTAGGTTGAAACCACTTTGACCTCATCTGCCTGCGCCACCTCACTTATCTGCACCCATTTGAATTCACGAGAAACAACTTCTCATGAATTTTCTCTCATGCAGAAGCCTTCCCATGCCCTCCCTTGTGCACCATTTATCTGGATAAAAATAGGTTAGTTGGCCATTCAAATTCAAAGGATGTTTGAATTTGAATGGGCAACCAACTCCATGCGCCACACCTTATCTTGTGCACCACTTATTCTACACGAGAAAGAGTTTCTCATGTAAACTCTCCAAGCACAAGGGAGCCCACGCCCTTCTCTTCTCATGCCAAGAGTGGATAAGGATGGGTTGGTTGGCATTTGAATTTAAATTCGAGTTGAATTCAAATGAGCAACCACCTAGCTTTATCCTCTCGCGCGTTTAAGATGCATCTTGCATTGTTTTAAAAGAGAGAAGAAGGTGGGGCATGCATACGGGATTTCTTAGAAAGAAAAGTGGGCATGAGGAAGCTTTCTGCATGATTTTGAAAAGTTCAAAAATTTTGAGAGGAAAAAAAAGAGAGAGTGGGTGCAGGATTTTTTGAGAGCACCCTAGGATTTCTGTCTAGCGTTCAGGAAGTGAGAAGGTGAGCTACGAGTGTTGTGAGCCCACCAAATTTTAGAGAGAGCTTACATCAACCTCTCAAGTTTATCTACTGATGATTCAAAGCATCCAAAGAGTCGGCAGATCAAGATCGAAGGAGTTCAATCAACATCGACTGTCGAAAGGGTTCTATAACGAACTAGCATTCGTGAGGAGCCGATCAGACTGAAAGCTTTGTGTGAACGATCCGCAGAGGCCAGACATACTATGTGGCTGCATTGCAATGATCAAACCTTTCCGACGGTGATCAGACTGTAGCGATCGACTATCTGCATGAAGGTAATGTATTCTGAACACATAACAGTAAAATATTTACTGTAAAGAATTTGAAATTTCAAATTTAAATGCATGCTATATATATATATCATATTTAGATCCTTGTGTAGGGTTAATACATGTTAATTAATTAGATTAATTAATAATTTTTACTGTAAAATAGTAATTTTAAAAAAAATTTAAAATTATCATTTTACTTCTGCACTGAAATCACTTCAGAAGATGCACGAAGGGTAGTCTGTCCATGAGCACTATATGACAGTGATCAAGGACATTAAGGAGCTTGGGAAGCTAGAACTAGAAATACAAAAAAAATTACAGATGGATCTAATCCTTCAATCTCTTATGAGTTCATATAGTCAATTTATTATAAATTTTTATATAAACAAACTCGATTTCACTATTCTCAAACTAGTCAACATGTTGGTCACTACGGAAGAAACCTTGAAGAGTTTAAGGGGTACTGTTCTTGTTGTGGAGCGAACTTCTTCCAAGAAAAACTCTACTGGGAAGAAGAATGCAAAATCCGCTAAGAAGCAGAAAAAGGAGAGCAGGCCAAAGAAGGAAGTTCTTAATAAGTGTTGGGCTCTGGTGACGCAGCAGAATATAAATTTTAAAAATTTTTACATGCATTCAATAATTGAAAATAAGTTTAACATTTAAACTAGACTACCGAAACATAAAAGCCCTAGGAATACCTTGATGATTGCAATCAAATAACATAAGCATATATAACAAGAGAAGATCCGAAGCCATATACCAACATGAAGATCACAAACTGGTAATCTTGATATCTCCATGAGACTCCAAAAGTAGAAGCCCTCCAATGGTGATCCACACGAGATAGATCAGGGCCCTTCCCAATTTGACATGGTGTTGCAGTCTTTTTCCTAAGTGTGTTGCCGATCATCCTTTGCAAGAATGAGTTGTACCACCATTTGTATGCCTTCATGACATCCACTAGGACCTCTTTAGTAATCCTTCCTCAAAAGATCTCACCACACACAAATCAGATTATATGTTCAACATATGAATAATCTGATTTTAGGACAAGCATCTCATGCTTTCCATTTTCTTTCTTCTCTTCTTTTTTTTTTTAAATTTTCTTTTTTACTTCAAATTTTTTTTGACTTATCCTCATCTAATCCCATGCCTAAACCACTCTTGAATCAAATTTTATGCCATATGGGATGCTCCTTATATAAGGTATGAAGGGGCACCACATATTTTTCCAAGGGATGCCAACTCTTGACGTCCCTTAATTCTTACACAGTGAAATTAACTTTTCAGCATGAAAACCCCAGTGTAAGGTATGGAATAAGAGGTGTTTTATCTGCAGAAGGACTCTTCCTCTACATAGAAAAATTTGGATGCCATCTTATGGCGTGTGGAATTTAGGAAGCGCATGAGAATTCAAGAGTCCATGACATTAAGGACTCTTCCATAAACTCAATATATATATGAAAGGGTGTCCCAATTTATTTGATGTTCAAACTCCTCGCCAGAGAAGGACTCTTCCTTCTCTTTTGTGTCCATAATTCAAAGAGCCATCATATGACACGATGAAATAAGAAATGCATGGAGAAATAAAAGGAATTTAAGAGTTTGACATGAAATGGACTCTTCTATTTCTCTTCTTATATATGTAACATCCCTTTTAATTTATCGCATGGAGTTCCTTCTAAGAGAAGGACTCTTCCTTATCTTCCATGCCCACATGTCTTTAGGCACCATTTGATGGCGCATAAAACAAAGGATGCATGAAATCATGTAAAGAAATTAAGATACTTAGTTAGGAAGGACTCTTCCTTCTTAATGCCAAAATTAAATGGAGCGTTACAATAAATTATGTGCGTGTAGTGTTGGCATGGAGAAGGCTGATTCATATGGAACTCTTCTAACAAAAATCAGATAAACCACCTATTAATTAGATGGTTTAAATCTAATCACAGTAGGTCAAGGCAACAAGTAAAGGATTAGCACAAACACATTTGCACTGAACCTAATTGAGAACTTGGGTTAATTCATGTGCTAGCAATTCAATTAACCCATTGAATTTACAATAAATCCAAATAGATTAGACCAAGATCAAATTTCTATTGTGTGTAATGAAGGAACCAGATCTAGGATTTTAGGGTCAGATCTTGAAACTTTTTCAATCAGGCAGCAGAAGACTAAAATAAATCAAAATTTATTTTATAAAACTAGAGAATCTTTAGATCTAAGATCCTATTACATGATTATTATATGATATTAAATTAAAAATTAAAATATAAAGAACAAGAACTACATGTTGATCATATCAACATGTTTCTATACTACATCTAATGTATGTAAAATATAATAGATCAGATCTATTACCTTGCAAGTTAGACATTCTAACTTTGCTGATCCAAGCTTGAGGATGATGTTATAAGCTGCACAAATATCCGGCCTCTAGGAGTCATCCACACGAGCCCACGAATCACGATCAGAAATCCTGATCTAGGAAATCAGCACAGTACGCTAGTACTGCGTTGATCCTTCTTCGATGGTCGATCAGATATCTCTTTTTTCTTGATTTGGACTCTTTCAAAGATGAGAAGTAGGAGAAGGAGTTTTAGATCTGAGTCACTCTCAGAAAACTCAAGAAGCAGGAAGGGAAGAGATGAACTCAGCAACCCAAGAAGAAGATCCTCTTCTTATTCTCTTTGCTCTCTCCTAGACACCCTATTTTGTGTCTATTATATCTTTAGGCCCCAAACTTCTTTCTCCCTGATTTTCATAAAGAAATTCATTTTAAATAGAGAGATATGATAGAGTCCTTGTCTAGGTCAAATACCTAGTCAAGGTATATCCAAACAGGACAAGATAAGGGGCGCCCAACTCTTGGGCGCCCCCTCCTTCTTTTTGTGTGTGGACCACCAGAAAAGGGTGCATATTATGTGCCATAAAAGTCACAAAAATTTTAGAAAAATCTGAATAAAATCAGTACCATAAGGAAAGAGTTTTGGTTTCTTAAAACTCTATCTCATAGAATTTGAAATCCAAACTAATTCCTACTTTGACTCGATCGACAACCACTTTCCATATAAGAGAGAAAGAGAGAAAACCTTTGGGTGTGCGTGAAGACCTAGGAGAGAATATTTATCGTACAAAATAAGAGAGAGTGGGCGTGGGATAAGAGAGAGTGGGCGTGGGGGCTAAGGTGGCGCAAGATGGAATCCTAGTTTTACTAGGATTCAATTTATGATTTGTTTCAAATTTAGTTTCTCAAACCAAATCAACCTAATTAAAATAGGTCTTAATCCAATTAAGAACCTAATTTAATCAAATTAAATTATATTTAAATTTGATTTAATTTTCTAATCAAATTAGAAATTAGGTTAACCCAAGTCCTAAATGAACTAGGACTAGTTTTTTCTTGCACTTGGCTTATCCAATAAACTAATTGAACTTGATCCAATCAAGCCCAAACCAAATCTAATTAAATTATATTCAATTAGACTTAATATCAATCCATTGGTTTAATCAAATTAAGCTAATTAACAATCAAATTGCTAATCGATCCTCCTACAATATTTGCACTAGGTTAAATATCAATCGTATTGATCGTTTAACCCTAGAATGATTCTTAATCGTTGATCCACTATTTGATCGAATCATGAACTCTAATGTATGTGACCTCATAGGTCCAAATCTAAGCTAGTAGTATAGGAATAAATTTTTATACCAATCGAAGTGACCATCTAGCAATGGTACCCGATGGTTGGATAGGTCGAATGTGTAGAACAACATCCTTAGAACCCATGCGGATGTAGTTTCCATATAATTCATCCCCTTGACCAAAATGCTCATAGGACACCTCAGAGTTCAACTGTCAACTCTGATCAGGTTATCCATATTGTATTTCAAAATATCAAATTCATCTGATGGATTATCCTGACCAAGATTTTGCTAAATTGAAATACAACAGCTCATTCTTCTCCCACTCTTAGAGTGGTCAATCCCATCTTGATCACATTCTGACTTTGTAAGTACTTGATTATGTCCAGAAGCCTTCCATCATTGAATTAGAAATTCAGTTAGTCCAATACCAAAGCATAGTGAGTTGCTTGCAAGTCACTGAGGCGATCTCAAGTCTAAGAGACACTTATACCTATATTCCATCAGAGACATTCTCGATAGCAGAATACTCTGGAGTTGGTCATGTTCAATGGTGATATACCCTTATATCTCATCTGTATGCTATACCAGTGTCTCCACACTCCTTGGTTAAGAGGACAACCAACCCATATGGTCTACAGCGACCTATGCTCGATAGAAGCTATCGTCTTTATTAATAGTCTATCATTTGGTCATGAATAGTTTTAAGGACTAATCGATAAATCCTCTCTTTATTGAACTTAAATAGTCCTAAGGACTTCATCATAATAATGAAGTTCGTTAGAAGATGAAAGCTTGTGATGAAAATATCAAAAATATATTTTATTTATTAACAAATCAATTACAATACAAGGTTGCTTAACTGTCAACAGGTTGATGATTGACTTTTGGGATATATTTTCCAACATGTAATCCATTGGGTTTCAAATCTAGCTAGCAGTGGACTCAGACTTATGACATAACCCTAATCCTACTAGATTAGGTCAGCTTAAGAGTCTTAATCAACTAGGACTCTTCCTAATTGATTCTTGAATTAAACTCTTTTAATTCTGATGAGTCCATAAGTCAAGATTGACGTCTAGCAACGTGTTATGACTATCCAAAAAATTTAAAATTTGATGAAAATACTAAAATTACCTTTTTGTGGTGAGTTACCATGTAATTCAATCTTTTGATCACACAACATCCCGGAAAGGCCATGGGTATGAAAATATGTCAAGCCCAAATACCTATCCTGTTGCTCCATGAATTGATTTTGATGATTACAATACATTTGAGGGGTTACTAATGATTTTGGCTTAGAAAAAGATTTATTATATTTCAAGAGCAAAATTATAATTTTATCAAGTTCTGATTCGAAAGCCTCAAGAGCAAGAATAGAAGATTTGTGATCTATTGGAGGCAATTTCATACTTTTTGGATGGATATATTGAGAGTAATTCAAGTTTAAAGAATTGGATCGACCCTATGAGTCGACTTTTGTCAAAAGGGGCTGAACAGATGCTATTTTCGGCTGGCACACCCAAAGAGGTCGACCCTATGAGTCGACCTCTGTTGCTACGCAGGCCAAAGATACAGAACAGTGATTTTCTATTCTGTACCACAGAGGTCGACTCCATGGGTCGCCCTATGAGTCGACCTCTATTGCTGTGCAGGTCAAAGATATAGAACAGTGGTTTTCTGTTCTGTGCCACAGGGGTCGACTCCATGAGTCGACCCCTATGCAGAGATCGACCCCATGAGTCGACCCCCTATGACAGAAACTTCCATAACGACTAGTTTTTAGCTCCTTTTGACAGTATTTAATGCTCTTTTAATGATCTCCAACGCCTCTATTTTAGCCCAGATTTCTCTTTACCATCTGTTGAACCTATAAAGGCTCTTAAAGGAGTGAAAAAGAAGTAAGATTGAAGAGACTCAAGCATTCATTTCAATCTTAAGCAAAAAGACCTCTTCAAGAAAAAGAAGCTTTCAATTCAAGTTCACCAACCCCTCAAGAGCTCATTCAAGTCTTCAACCACCTTGAAAAAAATCATAAAAGCTTCCTTCATGTTGTGTACAGTGTATTTAAAGTTTTATTTGCTCATTAAAGGAGCTAATTTTATATTTTTGTGTGATTAACTCACATACTCTATTTTTTGTCTTGATTGTTAGTTTTGGAAGGATTTTAAAATTTGGATAGATTGATCCGAACCTTGAATCAGATTGTATTGGATTGGCTTGTATCTAAAAAATAAGTATTCTAGCTTGGGACAGCTAGAGTCGGAGGTACCGACGTTGTATTCTTGTTGAATACGGTTTAGTGGATTTGAATTCTCAAGTAGGAGCTTGAAAAGTGGATGTAGGTGCAAGATTGGCATCGAACCACTATAAACCTTGATTGTTTGTGGTGTACTTACTTGCTCTCTTCCTAAATTTCTTTACTTTCTTGCATTCTTGCATCTTATTGCTACACCTTGCTTAAATCACTTACTACATATAACTTGCTTAGTATTACTTAATTCTTGTGGTTCTAAATTAACTTTAAAATTTTAAAAATCTAATTCACCCCTCCTTTTGGGTTGCATAGCTAGGCAACAAGTGGTATCAGAGCTCGGTGCTCTAGCCCTATTTTGATTTAACCATCAAAGAGCTAAAGATCTATGGCAACTCAAGTTAGTGCTTCACTAGCCGAGGGGCAGTCCACAAACCGACCTCCACTTTTCAATGGGTCAAACTACACCTATTGAAAAGCTCAGATAAAAATCTTTGTCCAAGCACTTGACTATAATATGTAGAGTATCATAGTTAATAGACACACCCACTAAGATAATTGATGGTGTAGAATCAACCAAACTCGAAAGAGAATGAGATTAGGTTGACAAGAAAATGACTCAACTCAATGCCAAAGTCATGAATATTTTATATTATGCTTTAGATGCTAATGAATTTAATCATATTTCAACATGCATGTCGGCTAAGAAAATATGGGATAGATTAAAAGTAATGCATGAAGGTACTAGTCAAGTTTAAGAATAAAAAATTAACATGCTTGTGCACAAATATGAACTCTTTAAAATAGAGCATGATGAATCAATAACTGAAATATTTACTCGCTTTACGAATATTATTAATGGTCTAAAAAGTCTTAGTAAGTCTTATTCTAACAGCGATCTTGTGAGAAAGATTCTTAGGTCTTTACCAAAGACTTGGGAGGCAAAAGTGATCGTAATCCAAGAAGCCAAAGATCTGAATATCTTATCCTTGGAGGAGCTTCTAGGATCGCTAATGATACATGAGCTAAGCATGAAACAACACCAAAAAAAAGATGTCAAGAAGAAGAGGACAATCGTTCTCAAATCTATTGCTCAACTCGATGAGAAATCTGATGAAACAAAAAATGAAGAAAAAAATAAAGAAATAGCCCTCATCACTAGAAAGTTTAAAAGATTTTTAAAGAAAAAAAAATAAGGGATGAGGAAGAGGCCACCTACAAAAGGGGAGCACAGCAATGAGAAGAATAAGAAGCAGTCTCTTATTTGCTATGAATGTAAGAAGCTGGGGCACTTTAGGTTCAAATATCCACAACTTAAGAAGGACTCTAAGAAGTACAAGAAAAAGGCTATGGTAGCTACATGGAGTGATAGTGATGAGTCAAGCTCTGAAGAAGAAGATTCACATGAGCAAGCCAACTTGTGCTATATAGCACATGAAAATAAGATAAATACCGAAACTTCTGATGACTTTACTTTTGAAGAACTTCAAGAAGTATTTTATGATCTAGTTGATGATCTAAAGAAGTTAGAGGTAAAGAAAAAAGAATTAAAATCAAAGAATCAATCTTTACTAAAAAAATAAAATTATTTTAAATAAAAAATTGATCTTGACACAAGAAAATCTAAACTTGAAAAATAAAATTGCTAAGTTAAAATCTATAGTAGAAAAGTTCACTCTTAGTTTAACTAAACTTCAAATGATACTTGATAATCAAAAGGCCTTTATGATAATCAAAGGGTTTATCCTTTAAAAAAACAAAATTTTTTAAAAAATATCTATGCAAACTCATCAAACAATAAGTTTTCAAATATTACTTACTTTAAATATGGTAAAGTAGGACATAAATCCTATACTTGTTTCTCTAATAAATCTAAAAATTTTAATGTAAAGAAAATATAGATTCCAAAAGGAACCACTGTGACTAACCAAAAAAGATCCAAGAAAGCTTGGGTACCTAAAGTGAAAACTTGATTTTTACATGCAGGTGTGTCTTGCATTCCAAGGAATAAATCAAAAATAGTATCTTGATAGTGGGAGCTCAAGACACATGATCGGTGATGAATCTCAGTTCATCACACTTGATGCAAAAGATGGAGGGATGGTCACCTTTGGAGACAATAGCAAAGGAAAGATCATCGGTATAGGTAACATTGGTATCACTCCCTCCAAGTATATTGAAAATATTTTATTAGTAGATGGTTTGAAACATAATCTATTGAGCATTAGTCAATTCTGTGACAAAGGATATAAAGTTATTTTTGAATCTTCATTATGCATAGTAATTAGTCCTAATGATGAAGGTATTAAATTTGTTGGGCATAGACATGATAATGTTTATATGGTAGATTTGAATGATCTTTTCAAGATAAACTTGCAATGCCTAGTAGCCTTGAATGCCAAAATTAATGAGACTAGTTGCTTTGACACTGTTGGGTATAAAGTACCCACAGCCGAAGTCCTCAGCAGAATCAACTCCAGGAGGTCCGCCCGGACTCCTACGGGAACCGGGCTCTGCCTACGACTCTAACCTCAAGGGGGACTTCGCCCGAACTCCTACGGGAGCGGGGCTTCGTCGCCAACGTCAACCGCCGGTAAGGTCCGTCCGGACTCCTACGGGAGCCGGACTCCGCCAACAACTTCAACCGCAAGTAGACTCCGTCCGGACTCCTACGGGAGCCGGGCTCCGTCCTCAACATCAGCTGCCGGTAAGCCTTGTCCGGACTCCGACGGGAGCCAGACTTCGCCTTTAACTTTAATCACAGGAAGACTCCGCCCAGACTCCTACGGGAGCCGGGCTTCGTCCTCGACTCCAACGGCTGCAGACAGACTTTGTCCGGACTCCTACGGGAGCCGAACTCCGCCAACAACTTCAACTGCAAGTAGACTCCGCCCGGACTCCTACAGGAGCCGGGCTCCATCCTCAACATCAACTGCCGGTAAGCCTTGTCCGGACTCCTACGGGAGCCGGACTTCGCCTTTGACTTTAATTGCAGGAAGACTCCGCCCGGACTCCTACGGGAGCCGGGCTTCATCCTCGACTCCAACGGCTGCAGACAGACTTCGTCCGGACTCCTACGGGAGCCGGACTCTGCCAACAACTTCAACTGCAAGTAGACTCCGCCCAGACTCCTACAGGAGTCGGGCTCCGTCCTCAACATCAACTGCCGGTAAGCCTTGTCCGGACTCCTACGGGAGCCGGACTTCGCCTTTGACTTTAATTATAGGAAGACTCCGCCCAGACTCCTACGGGAGCCGAGCTTCGTCCTCGACTCCAACGGCTGTAGATAGACTTCGTCCGGACTCCTACAGGAGCCGGACTCCGCCAACAACTTCAACTATAAGTAGACTCCGCCCGGACTCCTATAGGAGCCGGGCTCCGTCCTCAACATCAACTGCCGGTAAGCCTTGTCCGGACTCCTACGGGAGCCGGACTTCGCCCTTTAACTTTAATTGCAGGAAGACTCCGCTCGGACTACTACGGGAGTCGGGCTTCGTCCTCGACCCCAACGACTGCAGACAGACTTCGTCCGGACTCCTACGGGAGCCGGACTCTGCCGACAACTTCAATCGCAAGTAGACTCCGCCCGAACTCCTACGAGAGCCGGGCTCCATCCTCAACATCAACTGCCGGTAAGCCTTTTTCGGACTCCTACAGGAGCTGGACTTCGCCTTTAACTTTAATTACAGGAAGACTCCGCCCGGACTCCTACGGGAGCCAGGCTTCATCCTCAACTCCAACGGCTGCAGACAGACTTCGTCCGGACTCCTACGGGAGCCGGACTCCACCGACAACTTCAACCGCAAGTAGACTCCGCCCGAACTCCTACGGGAGCCGGGCTCTGTCCTCGACATCAGCTGCCGGTAAGCCTTGTCCGGACTCCTACGGGAGCCGGACTTCGCCTTTAACTTTAATTGCAGGAAGACTCCGCCCGAACTCCTACGGGAGCCGAGCTTCATCCTCAACTCCAACGGCTGCAGACAGACTTCGTCCGGACTCCTACGGGAGCCAGACTCCACCGACAGCTTCAATCGCAAGTAGACTCCGCCCGAACTCCTACGGGAGCCGGGCTCCGTCCTCAACATCAACTGCCGGTAAGCCTTGTCCGGACTCCTACGGGAGCCGGACTTCGCCTTTAACTTTAATTGCAGGAAGACTCCGCCCGGACTCCTACGGGAGTCGGGCTTCGTCCTCGACTCCGACGGCTGCAGACAGACTTTGTCCGGACTCCTACGGGAGCCGAACTCCGCCGATAACTTCAACCGCAAGTAGACTCCGCATGAACTCCTACGGGAACCGGGCTCTGTCCTTAACATCAACTGCCGGTAAGCCTTGTCTGGACTCCTACGGGAGCCGGACTTCGCCTTTAACTTTAATTGCAGGAAGACTCCGCCCGGACTCCTACGGGAGTCGGGCTTTGTCCTCGACTCCCACGGCTGCAGACAGACTCCGCCCGGGCTCCTACGGGAGCCAGACTCCGCCGACAACTTCAACCGCAAGTAGACTCCGCCCGAACTCCTACGGGAGTCGGGCTCCGTCCTCGACATCAACTGCCGGTAAGCCTTGTCCGGACTCCTACGGGAGCCGGACTTCGCCTTTAACTTTAATTGCAGGAAGACTCCGCCCGGACTCCTATGGGAGTCGGGCTTCATCCTCGACTCCAACGGCTACAGACAGACTTCGTCCGGACTCCTACAGGAGCCGGACTCCGCCGACAGCTTCAACTGCAAGTAGACTCCGCCCGAACTCCTACGGGAGCCGGGCTCCGTCGCCAACTTCGACTGCCGGTAAGATCCGTCCGGACTCCTATGAGAGCCGGACTTCGCACCTGACTTTTGTTGCAGGGGACTCCGCCCGGGCTCCCACGGGAGTCGGGCTCCGCCCACGACTCCAACCGCAAGGAGGACTCCGCCCGGACTCCTACGGGAGCCAGACTCCATCACCTGCTCCGACCACTGCCGAACTTCAGCTGACGGATCTGCACTCCCAGGCAGGCCACAATAACGGCCACGATCCTGCTCCACTTCCTGCGGCGGATTCCGCACAGCTCCATCACTCCCTGACAGGCCGCAGTAACGGTCATAGCACTGCTCCACTTCTTACGATGGATCTCGCACAGCTCCACTACTCCCTGGCAGGCCACAATAACGGCCACGATCTTGCTCCACTTCCTGCGACGGATACCGCACGATTCTCCCATCCGCTGGTGAGTCACGACAACAGATGCCGCTCTACTCCCCGCGGCAGACTCCACGTGGCACACCCCGGTGATAGCCACGGGTCCACTCCACTACTCTTCGCAGCAAACTCCGCCTGATCCTGGACAGCCCACTGCCAGACGGTTACAGATGTCGCTATCAGGCTACTGCCCCCTCCGCCTATAAAAGGGAGCTCCAGATACGTTATTCGATAAGCTCTCATCTTTCGTCTAAAAACTCTGCTAAATTCTTCGTTCGAGCACTCCATTCTTGTTGAGGCAGAGAACTGACTTGAGCGTCGGAGGGTCTTGCCGGAGCAACCCCACCTCCGATTTAGACTTCCTTTGCAGGTCCCGACGGCGACCGCAACTTCCTCGACTGCAGCTTCTCCTGCGCAAGCGGATTTTTGCACCAACAGGATTGGCGCTAGAGGAAGGGGCTGTGTCTTCGCAGTACCCTTGTTCTTGAAGGAGCGTTCAACGGAGCCACCCCCGATCGTCTCCTCCGACACCCACTCCTTGTTTCCCCTACGGTATCCATACTTGATGCCTCCTCGCAAGGCGTCCACGCGACGGTCCACGGCCTCCGCGGCCAGATCCCAGGCTCCGACCTTCCCTCCTGTTTCTCAACCTCCTCCTCCTCCGACGGCGGCGGTCGGTGCGGAGCAGTTTGACCTGCTGGCGTAGCAGGTCAGAGGCCTCACCGAAGCCGTGCAAGCTATGCAGCAGCAGCAGCCGCAGGCATCGGTATGCCCGGAAAGGGCATCCCCGAAACACCAGAATCCGGCGGTGGGGCGGGCCACCTGGGCCAGCCGCCCCGTCCTTCCTGGAAAAATGAACCCGAGGGTAGAGAGCCCTCAATCGGACCATGACTCCACCCCTGGAAGATCCCTGCCCCTGTTCTGCCAGAGGACCCTCGAGACTCGAAGTCGAGAGGATTTCCTAGACCGGAGGCTCCAGGAGATGAACCGACAGATCGAAGAACTCCGCCATGTGCCCCCCACTTATGGTGAGGATATTTGTACTGACCCTCCCTTCTCCCAAATGATCATGCAGGAACCAATCCCGCCAAACTTCAAGCTTCCCCAGTTCGAAAGCTACGATGGGACTTCGGACCCGGTTGATCATCTGGAGGCCTTCTGGATGATGATGCTGCTTCACGGTGCTCCTGATGCCATTCTATGCCGGGCCTTTCCGTCCACCTTGAAGGGAGCGGCAAGGAACTGGTACTCGGCTTTGAAACTGGGTACCATCTTTTCCTTCGATCAAATGAGCCACCAATTTGTGGCCCATTTTGTGAGCAGCCGGCACCTCCGGAAGGGTTCGGAGTCCCTCATCAACATCAAGCAAAGGGAGGGGGAGTCCATTCGGGCCTACATTAACCGCTTCAACATCGCGGCGCTGGAAGTCCGGAACTTGGACCAATCAGTCGCAATGGCCGCCCTGAAGGGTGGCCTTCAGAAGAATGATCTTTTGTTCTCCCTGGAGAAGAAGTATCCCAGAGATTTTGCTGATTTGCTGGCCCGGGCCGAAGGATACGCCCGAGCGGAAGAAGCCTTCAAAATGAAGGATGAAGAGTCGACGAGGGAGCGGCAAGCGGGAGACTCGAGTAAGCCCGTAATTGAAAAAAGGCCAAAGGAAGCCCAGCTGCGTTCTCGATCCCCTCCTGGGCATAAGCGCGCCCATACTCCACCCCGGGCGCGCAGGCAGAGAAGTCCGGATCGCGGGGTTCGGCGGGGTTCCCCACCAGGGAGATTCCGCAACTACGCCCCCCTCAACGCTTCGAAGGCCCAGGTATTGATGGAGGTCAGGGAGCAGCTCCCTAGGCCGAAAAGGATGCGCACACACCCCGGGAAGCGCAACCCCAACAAGTTCTGCCTCTACCACCGCAACCACGGCCACGACACAGAGGAATGCATCCAACTCCGGGATGAGATCGAGGAGCTCATTCAGTGAGGTCGACTCGACAGGTTCATCCGACGCAGGCCTGAGGGTAGAGGAGATCGGCCAAGGGCCCTTCCGCAGCCTGAACCGCCAAGAAGGGAGGAGCAACCCGGGGACCGGCCTCCCATCGGGACCATCGACTCCATCATCGGAGGGCCTCAAGGAGGAGCAGACCACTCACGACCGTGAAACTCGAAAAATCTGTAAATGTATCACTTACAATTTTACCTTGAATCTAAATTTCTTTCTACTTGACGTACTCTTCCCATCTGGCGTGGATTTATTACGACTGGATATGACCCCTCCAAATGCTTGAAGCAAAGTTATGTTAGGAACGGGGGAGAACCCCATCCTAACATACCTAAAATGAAAGTCCGACTATCTCAAAATCGGATTGGGGGAGAGGCCTTACAACGCCCTAATGTGCCCCCACAGCCATGTCAGGAACAAGAGGAGAACCTCGTCCTGACATGAGCAAAGTCAAAGGCCCGGTTCTTTTAGACCGGATGGGGGGAGAGGCCTTACAACACCCTAATGTGCCCCCACAGCCATGTCAGGAACAGGAGGAGAACCTCGTCCTGACATGAGCAAAGTCAAAGGCCCGATTCTTTTAGACCGGATGGGGGGAGAGGCCTTACAACGCCCTAATGTGCCCCCACAGCCATGTCAGGAACAGGAGGAGAACCTCGTCCTGACATGAGCAAAGTCAAAGGCCCGGTTCTTTTAGACCGGATGGGGGGAGAGGCCTTACAACGCCCTAATGTGCCCCCACAGCCATGTCAGGAATAGGAGGAGAACCTCGTCCTGACATGAGCAAAGTCAAAGGCCCGGTTCTTTTAGATCGGATGGGGGGAGAGGCCTTACAATGCCCTAATGTGCCCCCACAGCCATGTCAGGAACAGGAGGAGAACCTCATCCTGACATGAGCAAAGTCAAAGGCCCGGTTCTTTTAGACCGGATGGGGGGAGAGGCCTTACAGTGCCCTAACGCGCTCCCACAGTCAAGCCGGGAATGGGAGGAGAACCTCGCCCTGGCTCGAGCGAAGCGGAAGGCCCAGACTCCTACGGGAGCCGGGCTCCATCCACGACGCCAAGGAAGACTCCACCCGGACTCCTACGGGAGCCGAGCTCCGTCAACGTCACCAAGGAAGACTCCACCCGGACTCCTACGGGAGTCGGGCTCCGTACACGACACCAAGGAAGACCCCACCCGGACTCCTACAGGAGCCGGGCTCCACCCGCGACTTCTGCAGCAAGGACTGATGGTGGCAAAACCCGGCCGCCCAACAAGATCGGATGAAAGGAAAAAGCCCCTCAGCGGTACCTCCTCGCTTCTATGCGACCCTGCGAAAAGCGGGGGGAGGGCCCTCACTCTGAGAAGAGGAAGAAAATTAAAAAGGAAGGATGACGAACTACGACGGGAACAGATGAAGGATGAACCGCACCAAAAGACCTAAAGGACTTCATCCCAACTGAAATGGGGGGTTCCTACCGAACACCCCCGACTTCTGAAAAGACTTCCGACACTGGTTAGGAAGACAACGACATCCCCGAAGTAATGCGGAGCCCGGACGGTCAAGCTCGGGCTTGCGGCCATGTATGACGAGAAAGGCGAGCTAACGCATCGACGACCAGGCACCCCCCCCCAACGACGTCTACATCAGACAGGTCAAACGACAAGAAAAGTTCGGCGAACGGCAATTTAGCACAACGCGCGGACGAGGTAACACAAAACACCCTTTTCATTCCATTTTCGATATACACGCTACAAAGCCCGGAAGGCCAAGGAAAGAAAGGCAAAACGATAAAAAGGGAAGTAAATACATGAAAAGACAGAAAGACGAAAAGAGCTCTAAGGAGGCCCTGCTCCCTCCGACCTAGAATTATCTACTCCATCCCTTAACCAAGACTGCCTTAGATTCTCAATTTCTTCTTCTAGCTCTCCCCTTTTTTGCGGCACGTCCTGGAGCGCCCGACGAAGTCGCTAGCTCTCGACCTCCGCCTCTCGATGCCTCTTCCTCAAGACCTCAGATTTTGCCTCTGCGTCCGCGACGGCCCGCTGCTCATATGACAGTTGGATCTTCAGTTGTTGCAGCTCAGCCATCTTTTCTCCGAGGGAGACAAAAATCTCCTCAATGGTGCCTCTTAGGGCTTGGAGCTCATCAGAATCTCGGGCGAAAGTAAGCTGTGCTCTGCTAGCCAACTGCCTCTGGAGACGGACGACTTCGTCGGCCGCCACCCTGAATCTCCCTTTATATTCTTCCACCTGCCTGCGCCAGCTAGCCCGATGCACGTCGTGGCTCACCTCGGCATCTTGAAGCCGCTGCTGAAGGTCGGAGACCTTCTTCGACCACTCCTGGTCACCGTCGACCCGAGCCAAGAGTCGGGATGAATTTCCTTCCAGCTGGCCGATCTTCCCCTTTGCAGCTGACAGTTCCACCTTGAGGGCGCTGATCCTGGCGGCCTGGGCCCAAATTCGATCGCTGGCGCTCTTCTTGCATTCCTCAAGTTCCTTCGCGAAGTCCGCCTTCCTCCGGCTATACTCCATGATCCCCTTCACGTGGAGATTCTGAAAGTGGGTGGCCTCAGCGGTGGCTTCAGAATGACCTTCCCTCAATCTGCGGAGCTCGCCTTCCATCTTCTTTAACTTCTTTGTCAGGTGAAGGACTTCCTTCTTCAGCTGCTGGATCGTCGATTTCAGTGGGACCCCCAGGGGTAGGGGGAGTGCTTCTGCAGGACACTGCCATCAGAAGGCAAAAGCGTCAAAGCACGACTCATTGCAGGAAGGAGAACAGAGAGAAGGAGGGGGGGAGGAGAAGCCGTCCGCAACAAGAAGTTCAACTTTATTGATTGGATGATTTTTGAAGATAAACCGAAAAGAAAAATTACGACGAAATAAAGGTACAAGATCGGAGGTCTCAGACCTCGGGGGTGGGGGGTGGAGAACTCGGCATCCCCGGTAAGGGGGCTGCGACAGCGGTGGCGGCTGGCGAGGGACCGGTCTCATCTTCAGACTCCTCGCCTAGGAAGCTGAGGTCGAGCTCTGGAAATTTTTTGGCCACCTTTTCTTGGCAGAGCTCGAACCCCTTTTTGAACGCTTCCTGGCCAAATTGGACCTTCAGGTCCCTCATCTCCACAGAGGCCTTGAATTCCTCTACCGCAAGGACTCTGGCCTCCGAGACCAGGACCGGAGTTTGCTCGATCAAGTTGGCGACCTCGGCCTCCGCCTTTCTCGCCGATTCCTCCAAGGTCTGCCTCTCCTCCTCCCGGGCTCGTTTCTCTCTTTCCAGGGCCTCCTGGAGGGCGACTACTTCGGCCGACTTTGCTTGGAGGCGAGCAACCTCGGCCTGACAGTGTTCCTCCACCTGGAGGACGTCCCTCCTCGCACGGCTCGCCGCCTCGATATAGGCGAGGAGTTGGTGCCCAATCTGCAAGGGCGGCTAGGGAATTAGAACAAAGGCCGAATAGCCATGAAGATGAAGATTCACTTACCTCAAGGAAGGACCCCAAGGAGTCCCAGGCCCGCTGCTCAGGATCGGCGCGGTCGATCCTCTCAACAACATCAGGCAGAATGCAACCATCGATCAGCCGCCTGATCAAGTCCCTATCATTGAAGGGATTCTCCGACCCCTCTTCGGAGCAGAGGGACTTGTCCGCAGCAGTTCGGCGGCTACTCGCCCTGTGGGCCACCGATTTCCTTCTTTTCCTCTCGACTATGGGCGCCTCCGTGGGGCGGACCCCCGAAATGGGGGCCCCAGTCGGTGGATGCCTCGAGGAGGCCCGAGGAGCCGTTGGCTCGGCATCCGAGGGAATATCGATGGTCGGGGCCACCTAGACGGGTGCAGTTAAGCTTGACTCCTCCGCCCTGGCCCTCTTCGTCGATCCAGAGGTCGCAGCACCCTTTCTCTTGTGGGCCCTAAGGCCCCTGGCAAGCATCCGCGCTGCTTCGGCGTCCATTCCTAAAAAAAAAAAAAAAAAAAAAAAGAGAGAGAGAGAAAAGGAAAGAAGAAAAAGAAGCAAACCAATCAATCAAGAGTCAAAAAAAAAAAAAAAAAAAGAAAGAAGAAAGAAGAAAGAGAAGGAAGGGGAAGAAAGAAAGAAAGAAACGGAGGGGAAAAAGAGAGAGAAGGAAGAAGAGGTAAAAAGAGAAAGGAAAAAAAGAAAGGCATGAAAAGAGAAGATAAGGTAAAAGATGAATACTCGTTGGATCCTGGGGACTCAGGCCGATATTGAAAAGAAATTGCTCCCTCAAAAGGTTGGGAAGGGAAGGAGCGGAGTAAGCTAGAAGCTTCCAGGCAGCCTGGAGGTCATCCTCCCCCAGGCTGGGGGCCCGACGGACAGAATCCCTCAGAGAGCCCCAAGGGGGCAGGTCCAGTCTCAAGGTCGGGTAGTGGACGAAGAGATATTTCTCCTTCCAATTGTGGATTGAAGAAGGGGCGCCTTTCAGCAACCCCTTCTTGCCGAACTGGGGGGAGAAGTACCACCAGTCCTTCGCCGAAGGATGGTGCTTAAAAGTATAGAAGTGCCTAAACAGGGAGAGGGACGGTTGGACCTCGACTACGTGGCAAAGGGAGAGAAATCCTATCAAAAACCTAAAAGAATTCGGGGCCACGGAAGCCAAGGAGATGTCTAAGAAGCAGAAGAGGGCAACAACAAAGGAAGGAAGCGGAAGACGGAGTCTGGCACGGAACGCTTCCTGGTATAGACAAAAACAACCAGATGGGGGGGTGCTGGCCCGGTCAGAAGGGCTAGGCAGCTCCAGGTCGTACTCCGGAGGAACTCCATACTGAACCCTTATCAGAAGGAGTTCCTCCGAGGTCAGGGAACATGGAATGGTGCCCGGTGCAAAAACCGAGCAGAGCCCAGCCCCAGACACGGGTTCGTCTACAGAGCAGGGGACCTGGGGGTTTGAGGTGGAAGAGCTCCCGGAACTGCAGGGAGCAGAAGAGCCGGACGACATTTTGAGTAGTTTCGAAGGAGGGCTCTAAAGGTCCCTAAGAAGACGGACAAGATGGGGGGCGAGAGGCCATAGGAAACTAACTCGGAGGAATGCAAAAGATAATGACAGAGAAGAAGTCCCTAGGCGGTGGGAAGAAGGTTGAAGGTGCTGGAACTAACCTATATCGCTCTGAGGGACCAGAGGGACGAAGACAGGGACGATTTGGAAGACACCTATGGCTCAAGAAGATGCCCACTGAAACAGGGCTCTCGAAGAGAAGGCAGACACTGATAGAAACTCTGTAATGGAATAGGGCACCTAAAGGTGGGAGGACGGATTTAAATAGACCCTGGGATCCGGTGCCATAATGATCACGAATCCCCCCAAGCCAGTCCACACCCGGCACGTGTCCCACTCCCCCCGGCAGGTGGCTAAAAGCGGCTGATGAATCAGCAGGGCCATTATGGCACCGTAACTGGGCCAGTGTACCAATGAGAATTTTGAAGGGTCCCTTCGTATCACCCCGATCCAAAAAGACTCCAGCACGCGCACATTTAATGCCAAAATATCTGGGGGCGGCAGTGCGCAGGATTCGAGGGGACAGTTTCGGCTGTGCCCATCTCTCTCTGTACTTCCTTCGTTCGAAATTCAAACTCGGAAGTAGGGGGACTGGTGTTGGGTATAAAGTACCCACAGTCGAAGTCCTCAGCAGAATCAACTCCAGGAGGTCCGCCCGGACTCCTACGGGAACCGGGCTCCGCCTACGACTCCAACCTCAAGGGGGACTTCGCCCAAACTCCTACGGGAGTCGGGCTTCGTCGCCAACGTCAACCGCTGGTAAGGTCCGTCCGGACTCCTACGGGAGCCGGACTCCGCCAACAACTTCAATCGCAAGTAGACTCCGTCCGGACTTCTACGGGAGTCGGGCTCCGTCCTCAACATCAGCTGCCGGTAAGCCTTTTCCGGACTCCTACGGGAGCCGGACTTCGCCTTTAACTTTAATCGCAGGAAGACTCCGCCCAGACTCCTATGGGAGCCGGGCTTCGTCCTCAACTCCAACGGCTACAGACAGACTTCGTCCGGACTCCTACGGGAGCCGGACTCTGCCAACAACTTCAACTACAAGTAGACTCCACCCGGACTCCTACAGGAGCCGGGCTCCGTCCTCAACATCAACTGTCGGTAAGCCTTGTCCGGACTCCTACGGGAGCCAGACTTTGCCTTTGACTTTAATTGCAGGAAGACTCCGTCCGGACTCCTACGGGAGTCGGGCTTCGTCCTCGACTCCAACGGCTGCAGATAGACTTTGTCCGGACTCCTACGGGAGCCGGACTCCGCCAACAACTTCAACTGCAAGTAGACTCCACCCGGACTCCTACAGGAGCCGGGCTCCATCCTCAACATCAACTGCCGGTAAGCCTTGTCCGGACTCCTATGGGAGCCGGACTTCACCTTTGACTTTAATTGTAGGAAGACTCCACCCGGACTCCTACGGAAGCCGGGCTTCATCCTCGACTCCAACGGCTGCAGACAGACTTTGTCCGGACTCCTACGGGAGCCGGACTCTGCCAACAACTTCAACTGCAAGTAGACTCTGCCCGAACTCCTATAGGAGTCGGGCTCCGTCCTCAACATCAACTACCGGTAAGCCTTGTCCGGACTCCTATGGGAGCCGGACTTCGCCTTTAACTTTAATTGCAGGAAGACTCCGCCCGAACTCCTACGGGAGCCGGGCTTCGTCCTCGACTCCAACGGCTGCAGACAGACTTCATCCAGACTCCTACGGGAGTCGGACTCCGCTGACAACTTCAACCGCAAGTAGACTCCGTCTGAACTCCTACGGGAGCCGGGCTCCATCCTCAACATCAATTGCCGGTAAGCCTTGTCCGGACTCCTACGGGAGCCAGACTTTGCCTTTAACTTTAATTGCAGGAAGACTCCGCCCGGACTCCTACGGGAGCTGGGCTTCGTCCTCGACTCCAACGGCTGCAGACAGACTTCGTCCAGACTCCTACGGGAGTCGGACTCCACCGACAACTTCAATCGCAAGTAGACTCCGCCCAAACTCCTACGGGAGTCGGGCTCCGTCCTCGACATCAACTGCCGGTAAGCCTTGTCCGGACTCCTACGGGAGCCAGACTTCGTCTTTAACTTTAATTGCAGGAAGACTCCGCCCGGACTCCTACGGGAGCCGGATTTCATCCTTGACTCCAACGGCTGCAGACAGACTTCGTCCGGACTCCTACGGGAGCCGGACTCCACCAACAGCTTCAACCGCAAGTAGACTCCGCCCGAACTCCTACGGGAGCCGGGCTCCATCCTCAACATCAACTGTCGGTAAGCCTTGTCTGGACTCCTACGGGAGCCGGACTTCGCCTTTAACTTTAATTACAGGAAGACTCCGCCCGGACTCCTACGGGAGTCGGGCTTCATCCTCGACTCCAACGGTTGCAGACAGACTTCGTCCGGACTCCTACGGGAGTCGGACTCCACCGACAACTTCAACCGCAAGTAGACTCCGCCCGAACTCCTATGGGAGCCGGGCTCCGTCCTCAACATCAACTGCTGGTAAGCCTTGTCCGGACTCCTATGGGAGCCAGACTTCGCCTTTAACTTTAATTGCAGGAAGACTCCGCCCGGACTCCTACGGGAGCCGGGCCTCATCCTCGACTCCCACGGCTACAGACAGACTCCGCCCGGGCTCCTACGGGAGCCAGACTCCGCCGACAACTTCAACCGCAAGTAGACTCCGCCCGAACTCCTACGGGAGTCAGGCTCCGTCCTCGACATCAACTGCTGGTAAGCCTTGTCCGGACTCCTACGGGAGCCGGACTTCGCCTTTAACTTTAATTGCAGGAAGACTCCGCCCGGCTTCCTACGGGAGCCGGGCTTCATCCTCGACTCCAACGGCTGCAGACAGACTTCGTCCGGACTCCTACGAGAGCCGGACTCCGCCGACAGCTTCAACTTCATGTAGACTCCGCCCGAACTCTTATAGGAGCCGGGCTCCGTCGCCAACTTCGACTGCCGGTAAGATCCGTCCGGACTCCTACGAGAGCCGAACTTCACACCTGACTTTAGTTGCAGGGGACTCCGCCCGGGCTCCCACGGGAGCCGGGCTCCGCCCATGACTCCAACCGCAAGGAGGACTCCGCCCGGACTCCTACGGGAGCCAGACTCCGTCACCAGCTCCGACCGCTGCCGAACTTCAGCCGACAGATTTGCACTCCCAGGCAGGCCACAATAATGGCCACGATCCTGCTCCACTTCCTGTGGTGGATTCCGCGCAGCTCCATCACTCCCTGACAGGCCGCAGTAATGGTCACAGCACTGCTCCACTTCCTACGATGGATCTCGCGCAGCTCCACTACTCCCTGGCAGGCCACAATAACGGCCACGATCCTGCTCCACTTCCTACGACAGATACCGCGCGATTCTCCCATCCACTGGCGAGTCATGACAACAGACGCCGCTCTACTCCCCGCGGCAGACTCCACGTGGCACACCCCGGTGATAGCCACGGGTCCACTCCACTACTCTTCGCAGTAAACTCCGCCTGACCCTGGACAGCCCACTGCCAGACGGTTACAGATGTCGCTATCAGGCTACTGCCCCCTCCGCCTATAAAAGGGGGCTCCAGATACGTTATTCGATAAGCTCTCATCTTTCGTCTAAAAACTCTGTTAAATTCTCCGTTCGAGCACTCCATTCTTGTTGAGGCAGAGAACTGACTTGAGCGTCGGAGGGTCTTGCCGGAGCAACCCCACCTCCGGTTTAGACTTCCTTTGCAGGTCCCGGCGGCGACCGCAACTTCCTCGACTCCAGCTTCTCCGGTGCAAGCAGATTTTTGCACCAACAGGCACCGTAAGCTTGCATATATTAGCATGCATTCACTTTTAAAACTTATTAAAAAGGAATTGGTTACCGGTTTATCTAAATTGAATTTTGAAAAAGATAGAATTTGTAATGCATGTCAACTAGGTAAACAAACAAAAGTATCATTCAAATCTAAAAATATTGTTTCAACTTATAAGCCATTAGAATTATTTCACATAGATTTATTTGGACTCACTAGAACTACTAGTTTAGGTAGAAAATGATATGGCTTTGTAATTATTGATGATTTCTCTCGTTTTACATGAGTTTTCTTTTTGGCACATAAGGATGAAATTTTTCATGTATTCTCAAAATTTTATCGAAAGGTTACTAATGAAAAAAATTTTTCAATTCAACATATTCAAAGTGATCATGAAATCGAATTTGAAAATCAAGATTTTGAAAAGTTTTGTGATAAAAAAGGCATTGACCATAACTTTTCAGCACCTAGGATACCCCAACAAAATGGGGTAGTAGAAAGAAAAAATAGAACCCTTGAAGAAATGGCCCGTACCATGCTATGTGAAAGCAACCTCCCAAGATACTTTTAGACGGAAGCAATTAACACGGTATGTTACATATTAAATCATGTTTTAATTAGACCAATTCTAAAGAAAACACCCTATGAGCTTTGGAAAGGAAGAAAATCAAATATTGTATTTTTACACATTTTTGGTTGCCGATATTTTGTTTTGAATAATGGTAAAGAAAGATTAAAAAAAATTGATGCAAAATCTAATGAAGCTATTTTTCTTGGTTATTCTTCTTCTAGCAAAGCTTTTAGAGTTTTCAATAAAAGAACTTTAGTAGTAGAAGAGTCAATACATGTTATTTTTGATGAGACTAATGATCTTCCTTCAAGGAAGAATGAAGGTATTGATGATGTAGATTCTCTTATAGAAGGGATGAAGGAGCTCACCCTAAAAGATTCAACTATTCAAAATGAAGAAGAACATGATGACAAACAAGAAGATGAAGGTGAAGAACAATAAAAACAACCTCAAGGTATAAATGATCTACCCAAAGAATGGAGGTATGATCACAATCACCCTAAGAAACTAATTATTGATGATCCTACACATGGAGTAAGAATTCATTCTTCACTTAGAGATGCATACAATCATTTTACATTTGTTTCTCATCTTAAACTTAAAACTATAGATGAAGCTGAAAAAGATTATAATTGGATAAATGCAATGCAAGAGAAACTTAATCAATTCGAAAGAAATAATGTATAGACTTTAGTATCAAGACCTAAAAATTATCTAGTAATTGACACAAAATGGGTATATAGGAATAAATTGGATGAACATGAAAATGTAATTAGGAATAAAGCAAGATTGGTTGCAAAGGGTTATAATCAAGAAGAGAAAATTGATTTTGATGAGACCTTTGCACCTGTTGCTACATTAGAAGCAATTAGACTTTTACTTGCATATGCATGCTTTATAAATTTTAAGTTATTCCAAATGGATGTCAAAAGTACTTTTTTAAATGGTTATATTGCTGAAGAAGTATATGTAGAACAACCCTCCAATTTTGAAAATCATACTTTTCCTAATCATATTTTCAAATTAAACAAAGTTTTATATGGTTTAAAATAAGCACCTAGGGCTTGGTATAAAAGGTTAAGTAAATTCTTGCTTAATAATGGTTTTTCAAGAAAAAATATAGATACAACCTTTTTTATTAAAAAAAATCATGATGATATCTTACTTGTACAAATATATGTTGACGATATTATATTTGGGTCTACTAATGAAACTCTTTGTCAAGATTTTGCTAAGCTCATATAGGGGGAGTTCAAGATGAGCATGATGGAAGAACTTACATTCTCCTCAGACTCCAAATCAAACAAACAAAGGAAGGGATCTCCATCACCCAAAGCAAGTACACAAGAGAACCACTCAAAAGATTTGGAATAGAGAGCTCCAAAGCAATTGGTACACCCATGAGCCCATCATGTAAGCTTGACAAGGATGAAAGAGGTAAAAATATAGACTCAAAACTTTATAGAGGCATGATTGATTTTTTATTGTATTTAACTGCTAGTAGACCAGATATTATATTTAGTGTTTGTTTATGTGCATGCTTTCAATCAAATCCAAAAGAATCACACTTAAATATAGTTAAAAAAAAATTTAAATATTTAAAAAATACACAAACTCTAGGATTATAGTATTCTAAGGACTCATCAATTGACTTAATAAAATATTCAGATGCCGATTTTGCTGGATATAAATTAGATAGAAAAAATACTAGTGGAACTTGCCAATTTCTTAGAGTTAACTTAATCTCTTGATTTAGCAAGAAGCAAAATTCGGTAGCACTGTCTACAGTCGAGGCCGAATACATTACAGTCGAAAGTTGTTGTGCTCAAATCCTATAAATTAAGCAACAACTTGAGGACTTTGGCATCAAACTCAATGAAACTCACATAAGATGTAATAACACTAGTGCTATTATCTAACTAAAAATCTAATTCAGCATTCTAGATCAAAATATATTGAAATTAGGTATCATTTCATAAGAGAACATGTCCAAAATAAAGATATAATTCTTGATTATGTATGTACTAAAAAATAATTGACTGATATCTTTATTAAGGCCTTAAGTGAAGATAGATTTTATGAAATTAAGAGAGAATTAGGAATCCTTGATCCTTCAGCTTGAGTATCTTTCTAATTCCAAGTTTAATTTGTCAAAAATTTATTAAACCAATTTATTTTTGAGCTAATTTCTCATCTCTCCTTTTTTAAAAGCTCAAAACTATCATTCAAATGATCAATCTCTCAAATAGATACCCTTCCTTCAAGTTTCAAGTTTTTTTGAAATTTCTCCATCATTTTTTTTTATTTTTCCTTGCCATGAGTCGACCCCCAGGGTTGACCCTAGGGTAAATTTATAATTTTTAAAAAAAAAATCATCGAGCTCTATTTTATTGGGATTTCACCGATTGCAAAGAGCCGACCTCTTTGCCGTTCATCTTCCCCATTCCACCGAACAAGATCACCTCCCTCTCCACTCTCATCTCAAAATTCCACTTCCCACCAGATTTTTTTTCTTTAAATCACCCCTTTAGGATTTAAATCTCTCTTCTCTTTCTTCTTCGTTTGGGTGGTTCAAGCTTACCCTAGCTTCCAACCCTCTTTTCTAAACCGACCATCTATCTCCCCAAAATCTTTGCTTTTCCTTAAAATCTCTTTCACTCTACCACTCATCAACTCTCCTAGGCTGTTTGCAAGTCTCTCCTGTCCAAAATGGCTCCCAAATCAAAGCTACCATAGAGAAGAAAATTTGTTCGAGGGTTAAAGAAAGATATGCGCAGAAAAAGAATGGCTGTCGAGCCCTCTTCTGCTCCAACTCCAGTTTTAGGTCTTGCTCCAGCTTCTTCATAGTCTCCACTCAGTCCAAGAAAGGTACCTCTCTCCAATCAAAAAATAAAACCCGAAAAGAATATAGATTTCAAGTTTTTTGAAAAAGAAGGGTTCTCTATTGGATCAAAGATTAAAAATCAAGGATGAGAGTTTTACTGTTTATTAAAGAAAAATACTTATGTTGATTTGATCAGAAAATTTTACTTAAATTTGAGTTATTGCAATAGAACAGTAAAATCCTTGGTGAAAGGTGTTAACATTGTTCTTGATCCATTGCATTTGGGACAAATCTTACACTTGTCTTGTGAAGGCTATGCTCATATGGAATGTCCAATCAAAGAAGAAGGATTAAGTGCTATCTTAGGGAGGGCATTTACTGAAAACTTGAATAAATTAGAAGCAAAAATTCTTTCAATTGAGATGAGGCTTTTGCATCACATGGTTATCAAACTTTTTATCCTTAGGAGTGGCAGACATGACCTCTTAATTGGTAGGGACATATGCATCATGTACCATGTGATCACTGAGAGCCCCTTGAACCTTTCTGCTTTGATGTTTGAGGCCATGAGGGAGACCCTAAACAGGTCTAAGGCTCACTTGCCTTATGGTATGGCACTCACCCTGGTCTTTAGGAGGTTTGGAGTCTATTTTGAGGGAGAGGCAGTCACCAAATTGTCACATTCTGACACCATCAACCGCCACACACTGCATCGCATGGGTTTTTCAAAGACTGATGGCGGTTGGTCGAAGGGTGTTGAGGAGAGAGCAGAGGAGGAAGGACCATCTTCACCTCCTTGTGATCACAAAGCATCTCTTGATATTCAGTTCGTATCTAATCATGAGGCTGGTCCCTCAGAGTCAGTGAGGAGGCATGTTTCAGTTCCACAGTCAAGGAGCAGGATACATCCTTCAGAGTTCAGATTTGCAGATGATCAGATTAAGTTGATGTCCCAGCGTGTTGCCTCCATTTTATCTCAGCAGTTTGTCACCTCAGTCTTTGCTCAGAGGTCGACATCTCAAGTTGACTCAGACCAGACTTTGATCCCTCATATCTCTACTATCTTTCAGATGCTTACAGCTCAGTTGGCATGAATTGAGGAGCTTGAGAGATATATTCTGAGATTGATGGATAGAGTTCTAGATTTGCAGAGGCAGGTATTAGTCTTAGCCCATCTCCAGCCGCATGAGGACATCACAGAGGTCTCCATCCTGTCTGTAGAGACGGCTAGACTTCGAGGAGTTTTGGAGGGTGGATTTGACTTCTTGAAGAGATAGTTTAGTGACTCCAGTGAGACTGTCTCTACTCAGATTGGTGCCTTGATGCAGTCCATGATGAGAGCTTTGGAACAATTGGACACCATCAGACTTTCTCTCCTAGCACAGTCCATAGCTTCTCAGGCTCCAGGATCTTCTCTCCCTTCTGCTCGTGCCGGTACTTCTACCCATGGCCGAGGTAGATGAGGTCGAGGATGTGCCCGTGGCTTTGATCCTGAGACTCCTCATCATATCTCTGGCTCTTCTGATTCTGACCCTTCTAGTCATGACATCTATTAGATCTAGCATAGTTAGTCTTTTATGTCTAGGTTTTAGCTTATGGCCTTTGTAATTGTTGGCTGATTGACTCATGGATAGTTGTATTTTTTTTATTATCCATGATTTTTGTATGGCCTATGTATTTTGACTTGACTCATATGTATTATGACACTTATGTCACATTTTGGATATATACATATTGTTGGGTATAAAATAATTCCAGCCGAAGTTCGTAAGAGGCCAATCCTCCCAGGACTCTTCCGGCTTCCGACCTTATGCGGCATCTTTCTGAACTCCCCCGACCGTCCGAGCTTCCACAGTACCATCCGGACTCCTCAAGCAGTCGACCTTCCACAGTGTCCTCCAGATTCTTTTAGCAGACGAACTCCTATCGTACCCTCCAGATTTCTACGATAATGAGCTCCTTCAGTCGTCTATTGGACTGCTCCAAATGCTCTCTGGGATTCACTATCAGTCGATTTTTTACAGTGATCGACTACTCTCCGAATCTTTTTTAGACTTCCTCCTGTCACGATCGACTTTACTCCGAACTTCTTTCGGACTTCGTCAATGTCCAGGCTTCTCCAGCAGCAGGACTTCTACAGTAACCAGACTCCATTCAAGTTTCTATAGTGGTCGACTACCTTCTGAATTTCATCTGAGCTTCTACAATAAGCGAATTCTGTCTGAACTTCTATTGCAAGCGGACTTCATTCGAGTTTCTACGGTAAGTGGATTTCGTCTGAGCTTCTACAATAAGCGATCTCCATCCGGGCTTCCACGGCAATCGGTCTCCATCCGAGCTTCTACAGTAAGCGGCCTCCTTCTGAACTCCTACAAGAACCGGACTCCGTCCAAACTTTTACAACAGAATTGGATTCCAGATGAACTTCTACAATGGACAGGCTCTAGCAGCCGAATTTCTACAGTGACCGACTGTCTCCGATGTCTTCTGTACCTCTCTAGCCATCAACCTTCAACAATGCCAACCAGACTTCAACAGTGTCAACCAGACCCCTCCAACGGATAAATTCCCTCCAGACTCCTCCAGCGGATGAACTTCCACAACACCTTCCGGACTCTTCTATCGGTCAACCTTTTATAATGCCTTTTGAATTCTACTATCGGTCGACCCTCTGTCGGATTCCTCATGCAATTGGACCTCTCCAGCGGATAGTCTTCACACAAGCTTCTACATCAAACAAATTTCAGACAGACTTCTCTAGCAATCAGACTCCAGTCGGATTTTTCCAATAGAAAGTTTTCGTTCGAGCTTCTACAGCAGATGACTTCCGTCTGCAGCATCAATGCCTAAGGCATCCAACAACAGTTAACCCGTCAGCAACCTCGAAAACATCCAAGCTTCTCTTAGATTGCTGAGACAGAGAGCTATTTCGCTCCACCAGACGTCCCAATCGAGCTTCAGCCATTCGATCCGAACTCTTCGGTAAGTCATGACAATGGACACCACTCCACTCCCTATAACAAACTCCACGTGGCCCCACCACTCTCCGGCAAGTCGCAACAATGGACACCACTCCACTCTCTGTAACAAACTCAACGTGGCCCCATCACTCTCTAGTAAGTCACGACAACGGACACCACTACTCTCCATAACAAACTCCACGTGGCCCCGAATGACACACTACCAGACAGTTATGGATGTCGCTGTCAATCGGTTACGCTCTCCCATCTATAAAAGAGACCCCCCAGATATGTTCTTCTCTAAGCTCTAAGTACTATCTCAAAACTCTGCTAAAATCTCATTTGAGTGCTCCATTTCTATTGAAGCAGAGTACTGACTTGAGCATCGGAGGATCTTGCCGGAGCACCCCCAACTCTGGTTTAGACTTTCCTTGCAGGTCCCGATGGCGGCAGGCGGCGGCTGTGATCCCCTCGACTCCAGCTTCTCCAGCATCGGTGGAATTCTGCACCAACAGAATTGGCACTAGAGGAAGGGGCTGTGTCTTCACAGGACCCTTGTTCTTAAAGGAGTACTCAACGGGACTGTCTCCGGTCATCTTCTTCGACATCTTCTTCTTCTTCTCTGGCCAGATCCCAACCTGATGCCTCCTCGAAAGGCATCCACCAGGTGATCTATGGCCTCCATGGCCAGATCTCAGCAAGATCCGCCAGCTCCGACCTCATCTCTAGTTTTTCAAGCTCCTCCTCCTCCGACAATGACATTCGGCATAGAGTAGTTCGACCTGCTGGTTCAGTAGGTCAGGAGCCTCACTGAAGCAGTGCAGGCCATGCAGCAGTAGCAGCAGCAGCTGCAGGCATCTGTGCGGCTGGAAAGAGCATTGTCAGAGTTTCAGAAGCCAACGATCGGATGGCCCACTTGGGCCAGTCGCCCTGTATCCCCCGAAAAGGGAAAGCAGAGGGTGGAGAGCCCTCTGTCTGATCATGATTCCACCCCCAGAGGGTCCCTACCTCCGTTCTGCCAGAGGACCCTCGAGATTCACGATCGAGAGGATCTCCTCGATTAAAGGTTCCAAAAGATGAATCGATGGATGGAAGAGCTCCACCATGCTTTCCTTACTTGCGGTGAGGATATCTGTACTGACCCTCATTTTTCTCAAAGGATTATGCAGGAATTGATCCCGTCAAACTTCAAGCTCCTCCAATTTGAGAGCTATGATGGGACCTCGAATCTGGTTGACCACCTGGAGGCCTTTTGGATAATGATGCTGCTCCATGGCACGCCAGATGCCATCCTATGCCGAGCTTTCCCATCTACCTTGAAGGGAGCAGCAAGAAATTGGTACTCGATACTGAAGTCGGGTACTATCTTCTCCTTTGATCAAATGAGCCACCAGTTTGCGGCTCATTTTGTCAGCAACCGACGTCCCTGGAGAGGTTCGGAGTCCCTCATCAACATCAAGCAAAAGGAGGGAGAATCCATCCAAATTTATGTCAACCATTTTAACGCCGTCGCATTGGAGGTCCGGAACTTGGACCACTCAGTTGCAATGGCCACCCTGAAGAGCAGTCTTCAAAAGAATGACCTTCTGTTTTCTCTAAAAAATAAGTATCCCAGGGATTTTGTTGATTTACTAGCTCGGGTCGAAGGATATGCCCGAGCAGAGGAAGCCTTCAAGCTGAAGGATGAGGAGGCCGCGAAGGAGCGATAGGCGGGTGACTTCAGCAAGATCGCAGCTGAAAAAGGGTCGAGTGAAGCTCGACCACATTCTCAAACTCCCTCCAGACACAAGCATGTCCGAACTCCCCCCTGAGCTCGAAGGTAGAGAAGCTCGGACCGCAGAGTTCGATGGAGCTCTCCCCCAGAAAGATTCCATAGCTACACCCCTCTCAATGCTCCAAAAACTCAAGTGCTGATGGAGATCAGGGAGCAGCTGCCAAGGCCGAAAAGGATGCGCACACACCTCGAAAAGTACAACCCTAACAAGTTCTGCCTCTATCATCATGATCACGGCCATGACACAGAAGAGTGTATTCAGCTCCAAGATGAGATCGAGGAGCTCATTAGATGAGGTCGGCTTAACAGATTCATCCGACATCGATCTGAAAATAGAAAAGATCGGTCGAGAGCCCTACTACAACCAAAGCCACCAAGGAGGGAAGAACAGCCTGAAGATCGACCTCCAATCGGGATCATCAACACCATCTCTGGAGGACCCCAGCGGGGAGCAGCCAGTGAATCGACCAGACCGCCCAAGCGGCAGAGGACTGAAGAATCTATAACCTTTACTGAAGAAGATGCCCAGGAGATTCAATTCTCCCATAATGATGTGGTTGTAGTTTCTTTAAATATTACTGACTATGATGTATGCCGCATTCTTGTTGATAACGGAAGCTCGACTGATATTTTATTTTACGATGCATTCTCAAAAATATCCTTTCTGAATGATCGATTAAGGCCGATAAGCTCCCCATTGGTAGGGTTCACTGGCGATGCTATGCCAGTGGAAGGAGTAATAACTTTGACCGTGGTTGCAGGTTGGTACTTGAAATAATTTAGAGTGCAAGTGGATTTCCTGGTAGTAAAGGCACCGTCTACCTACAACGCAATACTCGGCCGACCTGGCCTCAACGCCCTTTGAGCTGTGGTATCGACCTACTATTTGAAATTGAAATTTCCTACAAGCCAAGGGGTCAGAGGAGATCAAGTCCTAGCAAGACACTGCTATAACATAGCCTTACAAAGAAATGGTCAGTCTGACCCCTGTTCGGTTGATGGATTAGACACCCGCGATGACCTTACTGAAGAATGGGGTGAGCCAGTTGAAGAACTTGTCTCAACTCCTTTGAACGATGGGAATGAAGAGCACGTGGTGAAGATCGACTCCAACCTGGGAGAAAAGGTACGGACATAGCTCATCAATTTTCTACAAAAAAATATAGATATTTTCACTTGGGTTTCGATGGACATGCCAAAGATTGATACGGAAGTCATGGAACACCGTCTAGCTGTTGATCCCAAACATCGATTGATGAAGGAAAAAATCTGAGGTCATGCATCGGAAAGGCAGAAGACAATAGCTGAGGAAGTTGATAAACTCCTAAAAATCGGGTTCATCAGAGAAGTCAACTATCCGAACTGGGTCTCTAATGTAGTTCTCGTCAAGAAGGCGAACGGCAAGTGGAGGATGTGTATAGACTTCAAAAAGTTGAACAAAGCTTGCCCGAAGGACAGTTACCCTCTGCCCAGAATTGACCAATTAGTTGATGCAACCTCAGGCCACGAGCTTCTCACTTTTATGGATGATTCTTTGACTACAATCAAATCAGGATGGCACCAGAGGATGAAGAAAAGACTGCTTTTATCACTGACCGTGATTTTTACTGTTACAGGGTCATGCCTTTTGGCCTCAAAAATGCAGGGGCGACCTATCAACGACTGGTGAACAAGATCTTCAAAGAGCAGATCGATCGCAACATGGAGGTCTATGTGGATGACATGCTTGTAAAAAGCAAATCCTCAATGAACCACGTCACCGACCTTGAGGAGACCTTCAGCGCCCTCCGAAAATACAAGATGAAGCTGAACCCAACCAAGTGCGCTTTTGGAGTAACCTTAGGAAAATTCTTAGGCTTTATGGTATCAGGGTGCAGGATCGAAGTAAATCTGAAAAAGATTCGTGCCATCCAGGAAATGACCACTCCGAAGTCAATAAAGGAAGTTCAGCGCCTTACTGGGAGAGTAGCAGCTCTAAATCGCTTTGTCTCAAGGTTGGTCGAACAGTGCCTACCTTTCTTTCAGACTCTCAAGCAGCCGAAGAACTTCTGTTGGACTACTGAATGTCAGCGAGCATTCGAAGAATTGAAGAACTACCTCGGCTCACCTCCGCTATTGGCAAAGCTCGAATATGAAAAGGAGTTGTTTCTGTACCTGGTGGTCTCCTCTGTGGCTCTCACAGCAATTCTGATTAAGGAAGAAGCAAAAATTCAATGGCCGATCTACTACATAAATCGAGTATTGAGAGATGCTGAAATCAAGTATACTAAGTTAGAGAAACTAACTTATGTCCTGTTGATTGCAGCCCGAAGGCTCCGACCTTACTTTCAAGGGCACACCATAATACTGCTCACCGACCAGCCGATTAAGGCAGTTCTGCATCGAGCGGATGCTTCCGAAAGGATAGCAAAATGGGCAGTCGAGCTCACAAAATTCGACATCAACTATCAACCTCGACCGATGATAAAAGCCCAGATATTAGCAGACTTCATAATGGAATGCACTATCCTGGAAGAAGCCAAACTTGAACGAGGTGAAGCTGATAACCCAGGGCTCCAACCGAACTCCCCTGAGGAAAGAACAGATTTCCTTGATGATTTTTGGGCCCTCTATGTGGATGGTTCCTCCAACATGTCAGGCGTGGGTGTGGGCCTGATCTTGGTCAATCCAAAAGGAATTATCATGGAGTATGCGCTGCACTTCGAATTTTCTATAATAAATAATGGAGCAGAATATGAAGCTCTGATTGCAGGACTGAAGATCGCCAAAGAATTAGAAGTAGATTGGCTCCAAGTCTATAGTGACTCTCAATTGGTGGTGGGACAAGTTAGTGAAAACTATGAAGCTCGAGAGGACAATATGGCCAAGTATCTCGAAAAGATAAAAGAGATCATCCCTGCCTTTGGCAGCTTTGACATCAAGCAGATTTCAAGAGTAGAAAATACCAGGGCCGATCTTCTCTCCAAGTTGGCTACACTGGCTCCGACTGAACTACCCAAGGAAGTCCTCTTCGAAGTTATGAAATGTCCAAGTATGGAAGAACCACAGCTTGTAATAGAGATCAGCCATGAACCCAGCTAGATTGACCCACTGGTTGCATACCTCAAAGATGGTGTTCTTCCTCAAGATGCAAAAGAAGCTCAGAAGCTTAGAAACCAGGCCTCCCGATATATCTTTTATGAGGGCAAGCTATACAAGAGGTCGTACTCTCTGCCCCTCCTGAAATGTCTCCGGCCTTCTGAAGTTGACTTTGCCTTGTGGGAGGTATATGAAGGAGTCTGCGAAAGTCACCTGGGGGCCAGATCTTTATCCCCAAGTTGCTCTGACAAGGTTATTACTGGCCTACAATGTACCACGACTCTATTGAATATGTCAGAAAGTGTGATCGGTGTCAGAGATATGCGAATATCCAAAGACAGCCCACCTTCGAACTTACACCCTTGAGTGTCCCATGGCCATTTGCACAATGGGGGATGGATATCCTTGGACCTTTTGCCATGACATTCGGGCAACGAAAGTTCCTCCTGGTGGTAATTGACTACTTCACCAAGTGGGTCGAAGCCGAACCTTTGGCAAAAATCACAGAAGCTAAAGTGTAGGACTTCATCTGGAAGTCAATCGTTTGTAGGTTCGGCTTACCCAGAACTCTCATTACTGATAATGGGTGACAATTTGCTGGAGCAAAATTTGCTGAATTTTGTGAGGACTTAAACATCTCCCATAACTTCATGTCAGAAGCCCATCCGTAGGCAAACGACAAAGTCGAGGTGACTAACAGGATTCTGTTGCAAGGAATCAAGGTGAGACTTGAAAAAGCAAAGAGAACTTGGGTAGACGAGCTTTATCATGTGTTATGGGCATACCGAACTACCCAAAGATTGCCCATGGGGGAGACCCCCTTTGCCTTAGCCTTCAGAATAGAAGTCGTTATCCTGATTGAACTCAAGCTTCCGTCGGTGCAAGTCGTGGCATTCGATGAGCAGCGCAACTCACAGGATCTCAAAGCCAACCTCGACTTGTTAGAAGAAAAGTGGGAGATAGCTCAAGTTCGGATGGCAGCCTACAAGCAGAAAGCAGCCCGCTACTACAACTCCAGAGTCAAGAGCAAAGCCTTCTGAGTGGGGGACTTAGTACTTCAGCGAGCCGCTATTTCACAACCTCAGAACCAAGAAAAACTTATCTCAAACTGGGAAAGCCCATACGAAGTCAGGGAGGTAGTCCGGTCCGGAATATACTATCTAAAAGAGCTTGGAGGAGCGGACCTTCCGTGACCATGGAATTCGAAAAATTTACGAATATACTACCGATAACTTTGCCTTAAATAAAAGTTTCATACTCGCATATCTTTTCTTTTGACATGAACTTATAATGACAAGGAGTAGCTCCTTCAGACAATCGAAACTAAGCATGTCAGGAACAAGAAGAGAATCTCGTCCCGACACAAATGAAGGCTTGATTATTTAGAGATCGAATGGGGGCAGAGGCCCTCACAACGGCCCTTATGTGCCCCCACAGCCATGTTAGGAACAGGAGGAGAACCTCATCCTAACATGAGCAAAGTTGAAGACCTGGTTATTAAGAGATCGGATGGGGGGAGAGGCCCTCGCAACAGCCCTTATGTGCCCCCACAGCCATATTAGGAACAGGAGAAGAACCTCGTCCTAGTATGAGCAAAGTCAAAGATCCGATTATTAAGAGATCGGATGGGGGGAGAGGCCCTCGCAATGGCCCTTATGTGCCCCCACAGCCTTGTTAGGAACAGGAGAAAAATCTCATCCTAATATGAGCTGAAACTGACTGTGTCAGGAATAGGAGGAGAATCTCATCCTGACACAAACGAAGACCTAGTCGTTTAAGACCAGATGAGGGGAAAAGCCTCCTCAACGGCTCCTCTACACCCCTACAACCCCGTTAGGAGTAGGAGGAAAACCCTCACCCAAACATAAAAAAAAAAGGAAGAGAAAAAGAAAAAGCGACGAGCTACGCCAGAGATAAGGGAAAAATGAACTACATCTAAGACACAAGAGACCTCATCTCAACGAGGAAGAAAACTCTTGTCAAAAATCTTCAGTCTCTAAGGGGGAACCCAACACTAGCAGGAAAAAATAGACTTCCTTAAAGTAACGAGAAGTTCGGGCCCCAAGCTCGAACACCGAGAGAAAGCACAAATTTGAAGGGTCTCGAAAGGACCTTCGGTCATGAACAAAAAGGATGAATCAATGTGGCGATGACCAGAAACCTTCAAACAACGTCGACATCGAATAAGACAAAAGATAAGAGAAGTTCGGTAAATGACAACTCAGAGCAAGATTAGATAAGGTAATGAGAAAATTTCTTTTCATTTCATTAGCAAAGAGAGCATTACAAAAGTCTTTGAAGGCCAAACAAAAAAAAACAACAAGAAAAGAAAAGAATACATGGAACAAAAGGTAAAAGAAGCTCTAAGGAAGCTCGACTTCTTCTGACTTTAAACTCTTGGTTTCAGCTATTATCATGGATTGCTTTAAATTCTCAACTTCTTCTTTCAGTTCCTTCTTCCTTAACAACATCTCCCGATAGATTTGGTGAAACCACCAACTTTCGCCCTTCGATTCTCGAAGCCTCTTCCTCAGAACTTCGAACTCCGCTTCTGCATCCTTGACCACCTGCTGCTCATAGGCCAGCTGAATTTTCAGCCGCTGCAGTTCGGCCTTCTCCTTCCCAAGGGCTATGGACAGTTCTTCCATGGTCCCCCTCAAGGATCGAAGCTCGTCGAAGCTTGAACCGAAATGGTCTGGGCTCTTTCGGACAACTGCTTCTGAAGGCGAGCAACCTTGTCGGTCATCGTCTTGAGCCTCCTTCTGTAGTTGTCTATTTGCCCGCACCAGCCGACTCAGGAAGTGTTGTAATTCATCTTGGCATCCTGTAGCTACTTCTAAAGGTCGAAAAATTTCTTCGACCAGTCCCAACCGTAGTCAGCCTGAGTTGGAAGCCAGGACGAGCTCCCTTCCAATTGTCGATCTTCTCCCATGCGGCCGTCAACTCGACCTCGAGGGAGCTGATCTTGGAAGCCTGAGTCCAAGATCGATCGCTGGTGCATTTTTGGAGTTCCTCAAGCTCCTTCTCAAAGTTGGCCTTCTTCCGGCTGTAGTCCATGAAGTCTTTTTTGTGGAGGTTCCGAAGGCGAGTAACCTCCATGGTGGCTTCCAAATGGTTCCTCCTCAGCCTGTGAAGTTCGTCATCCATCTTTTTTGATTTCTTCGTTAGGTGATGAACTTTCCTTCTCAGATCTCAGATCATAGACTTCAAAGGAATCCCCTGCGGTAGGAGAAGAGCTTCGGCAGGGCACTATTGTCAGGAAATAAGAGTGTCACAATGCAAATCATTGCAAGAAAAAAAAAGAAAGAAAAAAGAAGTAGAAGAAGAAAAATGAGCTCTCTGTAAAGAGGAATCCAATTTCATTGATTGAATAATTTTTAAGTACAAGAGAAAGAGAAAAAAGTTGCAATAAAGGAAAAGTGCAAAATTAGAGGTCTCGAACCTCTGGAGCAGAAGTGAAGGAGCTCGACGCCCCTGAAAGGTTGGTCACGGCAGCTGTGACAGTTGAAGAGGTCCCGACTGGAGGGAGACCGGCAGCAGCTTCAGAAGGTCTGGCTTCATCGTCAGACGCTTCATCTAGGAAGCTGAGGTTGAGTTCGGAAAACTTTCCAACCACCTTCTCCTGGCAAAGCTCGAAGCCTTTGATAAAGGCGGCCTGGCCAAACTTGATGTTCAGATCCCTCATCTCGGAGGAGGTCTTGAACTCCTCCACTGCTTGGGCCCTTGCCTCCGAGACTAGGGTCAGGATCTGCTCCTTCAGCTTGGAGACCTCGACCTCTACCTTCCTTCTTTCCTCCTCCAAAGCAGCCTTCAGATTCGTCGAAGTTTGTTCCTCCTTCTAGAGCGCCTCTTGGAGACTCGTGATTTCGGTGACCTTCTCTTTAAGATGGGCAGCCTCAGCCTGGCGACCTTCCTCCGCCTGGGCTGCTTCCTTCTTTGTATTTTTCATCACCTAGATGTTGACGATGAGCTGGTGTCCAATCTGCAAGAGCGGCCAGGAAGTCAATATGAAGCTAAGGAATGAACTAAGTGAAGAAATGAAAAGAAGAAAAAGATAAATCGGCCTACCTCAAGAAAGGACCCCAGAGAGTCCCAAACCTGTTGTTCAGGATCGGCATGGACGATCCTATGGACGATCTCGGGCAAAATGCACCCGTCGACCAATTTTTTTATTAAATCCCTATTGTTGAAGGGATTCTCCCTCGAATCCTCTTCGGAGCCGTTGGACCTTTCGATGGCAGCCCTGCTGCTGCTGATCTTGCGGACCACCATCTTCTTCCTTCTCTTCCTTTCGGCCCCCGATGCCTCCTCGGGATGAGACTTTGGAGCGGGAACCTCGGCTGGAGGGCTTCTTGAAGAAGCTCGGGGGACTGCGGGCTCGACGTCAGAGGGGGCATCAATGACAACGGCTGTCTGGGCAAGCACGTCGAGCTTGTCTCCTCTACCCTCACCTTCTTCGCCGACCCAGAAGTTGCGGCGCCTTTCCTCTCATGGGCCTTGAGACCCTTGGCTAGTATCTGAGCTACGTCTGCATCCATGTCTGCAATGAAAAAAGATTGGCATAGCTTAGAAACAGAATAAGAGAAAGAGGAAGCAACGAATGACTTGAGAAAGAAAAAATACCGGCAGGGTCGGGAGGGCTCAGGCCGACATTGAATAAAAGTTGCTCCTTCAGAAGGTCGGGGAGGAGAGGAGCTGGATAAGTTTTAAGTCTATTGGAGGCTTCAAGGTCATCCTTTCCTAGGCTAGAAGCCCGACGGACAGAGTCTCTCAGGGAGCCCCAGGGGGGCAACCCCAGCATCAGGGTCAGGCATCGAACGTAAAAGTACCTCTCCTTCGAGTTGTGGATAGAGGAGACGGCACCTTTCAGCAACCCCTTTCTACCGAACTGGGTAGAGAAGTACCACCAGTCCTTTGCCGAAGGGTGATGCTTAAAGGTATAAAAGTTTCTAAACAAGGGAAGAGTTGGCCGGACTTCAGCTAAATGACAGAGGGAAGAAATCCTATCAAAAACCTAAAGGAGTTCGGCACTACAGAAACTAAAAAAATATTTAAAAAGTGAAAAAGAGCAACAACAAAAGGTGAGAGTGGAAGTCGAAGCCCAGCATGGAAGGCTTCCTGGTATAAACAAAAGCAGTAAGGGGGAGGGGCGCTAGCCCGGTCAGTTGGCTCGGGAAGCTCATACTCCGGAGGAACCCCGTACTGAATCCTAATTAGCGAGAGTTCGTCCGAGGTCAAAGAGCTGGAAATGGTGTCTGGTACAAAGACCAGACGAGGTTCGATCCTAGGTACGGGTTCATCTACGGTACTAGGATTTTGGAGGGCTGGAGTTGACGAACTTCTAGAACTACTAGAGGAGGAAGTGTTGGAAGACATTTTGAATCAAATGAGAACCTCAAAAAATCCCAAAAAAATTTTAAAAAATAGGAAACAAGGCACTCATGGAGAAATTAAATGGGCAGAATGCAGAGGAGGAAAAATGAAAGAACAGCAAGAAAAAGAAGGGTTCCGAAACTAACCTAGGTTGGTCTGAGAGGTGCAGGAGGGCAGCGAAGGTGATGGAGGTCGACCTGAAGGGCGCCTAAGACCAAGAGGGATGCTAGAGGAGGACGAAGCTCTCGGGGAAGAAAGGGAGACCAAAGAAAAATCTCAGGCAAGGTGAAACCCCTGAAGGAGGGGGACGGGTTTAAATAGACCTCAGGGTCCGGCACAATAATGATTGCAGATCTCCTTTAGCCGACCTACAATCGCCGCGTGTCCCACTCGTCGTAGCAGATGGCTGACGACTGATGGAATCATTATTGCACCGTATCTGGGGTGATGCTCCAGTAGAAATTTTAAAAAAATCTTTTTGGATCACCTCGATTTGAAAAGACTCCAGCACCGACGTGCCAAATGCCAAAATATCTGAAAATAATCGAGTACGGAAATCAAGGGGGGCAACTTCAGCTGTGAAAATTTTTTTGAACTTCATTCAAAACCCAAACTCGAAAGTAGGAGGACTAGTGTTGGGTATAAAATAATCCCAGTCGAAGTTCGTAGGAGGCCAACCCTCCCAGGACTCTTCCGACTTCCGACCTTGTGCGTCATCTTTCTGAACTCCCCCGACCGTCCGAGCTTCCACAGTACCATCCAGACTCCTCAAGTAGTCGACCTTCCACAGTGTCCTCCAGATTCCTCCAGCAGACGAACTCATATCATACCCTCTGAATTTCTTCGATAATGAGCTCCTTCAGTTGTCTATCGGACTGCTCCAAATACTCTCTGGGCTTCACTATCAGTCGATTTTCTATAGTGATCGACTACTCTCCGAATCTCTTCCAGACTTCCTCTTGTCACGATCAACTTTACTTCAAACTTCTTTCGGAGTTCATCAATGTTCGAGCTTCTCCAGTAGCAGGACTTCTACAGTAACTAGACTCCATCCAAGTTTCTATAGTGGTCAACCACCTTTCGAATTTCATCCGAGCTTCTACAGTAAGTGAATTCTGTCCGAACTTCTATTGCAAGCGAACTTCATCCGAGTTTCTACAGTAAGTGGACTTCATCCGAGCTTCTACAATAAGTGGTCTCCATCCAGGCTTCCAATGCAATCGATCTCCATCCGAGCTTCCACAGTAAGTGGCCTCCTTTCAGACTCCTACAAGAACCGGACTCCATCCAAACTTCTACAATAGAATTGGATTCCAGATAAACTTCTACAACGGATGGGCTCCAGCAGCCAGATTTTTACAGTGATCGACTGTCTTCGGTGTCTTCTGTACCTCTCCAGCCATCAACCTTCAACAGTGCCAATCGAACTTCAACAGTGTCAACCAGACCCCTCCAACGGACAAATTCCCTCTAGACTCCTCCAGCGGCCGAACTTCCACAATGCCTTCCAGACTCTTCTATCGGTCAACCTTCTATAATGCCTTTCAAATTTCGCTATCGATCGATCTTCTGTCAGATTCCTCATGCAACCGGACCTCTCCAGCGGACAGTCTTCAGACAAGCTTCTACATTAGACAAATTCTAGACGGACTTCTCTAGCAATCAGACTCCAGCTGGATTTCTCCAACAGAAAATTTTCATCCGGGCTTCTATAGCAGATGACTTCCATCTGCAGCATCAACGCCTAAGGCACCCAACAACAGTTAATCCATCGGCAACCTCAAAAATATCCGAGCTTCTTTTAGATTGCTGAGACAGAGAGCTATTTCACTCCAAACATCTCAACCGAGCTTCAGTCGTCCGGCCCGAACTCTCTGGCAAGTCATGACAACGGACACCACTCTACTCCCTGTAACAAACTCCACGTGGCCCCACCACTCTCTGACAAGTCACGATAACGGACACCACTCCACTCCCTATAACAAACTCCACGTGGCCCCACCACTCTCCAGCAAGTCACGACAACAGACACCACTAGTCTCCATAACAAACTCCACATGGCCTTGAATGACCCACTACCAAGCAGTTACGAACATCGTTGTCAATCGGTTACACTCTCCCATCTATAAAAGAGACCCCCCAGATACGTTCTCCTCTAAGCTCTAAGCACTATATCAAAACTCTACTAAAATCCTATTTGAGTGCTCCATTTCTATTGAAGTAGAGTACTGACTTGAGCGTCGGAGGATCTTTCCGGAGTACCCCCAACTCCGATTTAGACTTTCCTTGCAGATCCCGATGGCGGTAGGCGACGGCCGTGATCCCCTCGACTCCAGCTTCTCTGATATCGGCAAAATTCTGCACCAACACATATATATGCATTTAACTTCTATAAATATCTTTAGATTGATTTTTATGAATGGCATTAATTAAAATATCTTAATATGATATAAAAAATACCTCATATATATATTATGAAATATTATGAATGGCAATATCTTCTATATGAGCAAATTGAAATATCCTTTATGATTGCTATAGTGAGGGGGAGTCTCTTTCATTTTTTTCCTAAAAAGTGAGAGTAATGATCTTAATTGATGTTATCAAAAAGGGAGAGTAGAGGAATAAAATCGAGCAATAAGCAAAATTGTCTAAAATCGAGCAATAAACAAAATTATCAAAGCAAATTTATCAAAAGAAAATAATTTTATAAGCTATCTCAACACTAATCTTCAAACTACTCAAGATGCATTTTATTCAAATAATTGACTATAATGTTTAAGTGATGCATCTTCATAAATTTGAAATTCTTGTTTAATACTTTTTATATGTTATGTTTTACTATTGCTCAAGTATTTTATCATCATCAAAAAGGGAGAGATTGTTGTTAGATATATGCCCTAGATGCCAGATTGGCTGACACATTTCTGTACAAATCTAAGGATAAATTTATAATTTTGACTATAAATCAATAAATGGGTTATTCTTCTATCACATTGTGTGCATTGTGTCTGTGATACATCCTTTGAGTTAGTAGAAATGTCAATTCATATTTTCAAGAGTTGAAAATTTAAGGCATGAATTTATATAACTAACTTATAAACAGCTCCTGACCATAGGATCATCATGACGATGGTGATCGATCTGAAAAGTTGGTGTACGATCGCTTCCTTAGGATAGATGTGTCTTGAGTCTATGGTGTGGAGACACCAGAACGAGAGTACAAGTATTCATTGAGAATGAGAGTACTGAGCGTGACCATATCGAGCAGTCATAAGGAATTCTACCTTCTCATCAATGACTAGCTCGATGCTGCAGTTGTGTGTCTAGTTCTTTGACCTGAGGTGCATCGACAGTTCACCTTGAGTGTGTTATAGTTTAACTACACCATAACTCAGTCTCCTAGTCATTCGAAACCCTGAGGTGTATGTTGGCTGTAGCATATTCATTGTAGGAACTAGGTCGCACCAAGATGGGATCTATCAACCTCGGTAGATGAGAAGAGTAGTCCTATGATGATCGAAAGATCGAGTCCTTAAGCCCATGGCCATGGCAGAGTGAAATAATAGAAAAAGAGTTTTTCATTGGGGTTTCATATCGGACTCAGATCGATCGATTGATTCATATGACTTTTGTTGGGTTTGACGAGTTCACCTTAATCCTAATTCAGTCGGGACTCATGATAGAGGAACTCAATCACACAGGTAGCTGCACTGAGAGGTTCATCTTTAATTTTGATGGGTTGCCACCACATACTGCTAGATATCACTGATGAATTTTGGGAGTAATTAGAATGATATTGATGATCGATCATTCTAATTGTCTAAATCAGAAGAGTTCTGGTCCATCGAAAGGAGTTTCGATGATGTCGATGATGAGATCACGACATGTCTCATTACCATATGAAATTGAACCTAACTAGGTCACACAAATAAGGGTTAGGGTCTGGATGTCATCAATTGGGCTAACTCAATTGATTTGGATTAGATCCAATTAGGTTCAAGGAAATCGTGCTAGCACTCGATTGAGCCTAACTTTCTCCTCGTGTAATCTTTTTCATCTCGACTAAGCCAAATGTGATTTGACTCACCTAGAGAATTATGAGAAGGTTTCTCTCAGTCTAAATGAAGCTTGTCCAGCTCAGAAAAGTCTTGTCTTAATTTATGAGATGAATTTAAGACAAGCACTTGCTAATTCCTATCACCTGCCAATTTCATTTTAGGACATCTATCAAATGTTGACATATTGGTCTTAAACTGAAGAGAGCTCATTGGAGGATTTTTGTGGAGTGTCCACATGCCTAAACTACATTGAATTGGGTGCCATAATTAGATTATGGCATGAGCCCAATTGGATTAAAGTGGGCGCCCCAAATGGATAAGGATGAAAGTGTCCTGATTAACATGGACTCTTTGGCGCCACCTTGCTTGTGCTTATCCAATGTTGGTGCCAACTTTTGGAGATAAGGTGAGGTTCTTATTTGATGTGATCAAATGACATCACTCCACCAATCAGAATTTTTCTAGATTAAATAGAATTTTTTGATTGGTCGAAGGATGTGGCACTGCACAACATACAGGGTCTATAAAATCCCTGTCTGTGCCTAGGGTTTAAAAGTTTCTACTCAATACCCAGCCAAAATGAGAATCCTCTCCTCTTCTCCACATATTCCCTGCTCTCCTCTCTCCCCTCTTCACATCCAAAGAGTTGGACATCCATCTGGCAAAGATCCAAGGAATGGTGATGCCTGGAACAGGAAGGCTACAGGACATCTTCGACAAGCTACTGCTCCAACTTCAGAAGGAGTTCTGAAGCACTTCCAAATCAGATAGAGATCTGATTTTTGGAGTGTAGATTCATAAGGAGAAGACATTCTAGGTCCTACCTTAGTAGATATCGATAGATACCAGATGCTTGCGTGGCTACATCAAAATCTCGGACTGTGCTGAGATCATCTACAGGGTAATCTGATTACCCTTGAGGTATTACTTGTTTCCTCATCCCTTTTAGATTTATTTTAGACTTAATATTAGATATGAAGATTAGATCTAGAGACTTATATCTAAAATAAATATAAGATAATTTTTTTAAATTATTCCATCATACATTTGATGAAATCTGAAAGATCCTACAAAGGAAAAAGGCGATTTTTCCTTCAACTGGTATCAGAGCCAGGTTTTTGGCTCTATTTCAGATCTAATTTAGATCTGATTTTAATTTTAATTTATCTGATATTTAATGATTTTAAATATTATATCATATATGATAAGATCTAAAATTAAAATATTTAAAATTAAATCTAAGAAGATCTAACATGCATGAGATGCATGACTAGACTAGGATTAGTTGAATCCATGAACAGTCTTAAGTTTTATATTTTAATGAGATTAAAATATAAATTAAATTTAATTTATTCTCTATTATTTTAATATTATAATTATTATAATTAAATCAAAAAATAAAAAATAAAATTTTAATTTTTACATAAAATTGATCTGTTGCATGCCTAGACTAGTTGTAGAATTGTTCCAGTAACTTGTCTAGAATAGATTTAATTTTGAATAGTTCAATTTAAATCTTATTTTTTAGATATTATATGTGATGTATCAGATCTGAAAGTATGTTAATTAGATCAATTTTTGATACATGAGATGTATACAAAGCATGTATTAGTTAGATCTTAAATTGTATATGTGATATGTTAATTTAGATCTAACTACTTTTGTAGTTAAATTTATATTTCTGGTTAAGGTGTTTCTCATGGCCGTCCAGTCATAAGAACAAAATAGAGTTTTAAGACCCTCTCTTTCCATTCAATGGGGTGTTCTTATGACGTGTAGGGGTGCTGTGCGTTCATCCTTAATCAGAAATTAAAACTTACTTTTCTGCAAAATCCTAGATCCTGAAATCCTAGGATTTATTTTACATATTTTGTTTATGAATCCAAACTTAATTAATGAATTAAGCTTATGAAATTAAGTTAGATCTAAAATTAAGAATTTTAGATCTAAGATATTTTCATAAAATTGGGTTCGGGCTTGGGTAGCTCAATTAGGTCTAGCGGTTGATCAAACCGAATCAAGAGTTGGTTAGGTGAGATTATGAAAGCTAATAATTGACCAGCCTAATAGGATTAAGTCTGGGTCAAGGTCGAATCATATTTAGATGTAACTCGATCAAATTAAGATCTAATTTGGCTCAGTGGTTAGAGCCTGGATTGTAGGCTAACCCAATTAGTTCTGGTTCGATAATTTGGTATCTAAGGTAAGTTAGGCAGATGCGACCGACAGGTTTTTAATTGAGAGCTACTCGACTCGAATGTGTTCTTATCGAGTTAATGACATATCCCTCCCACCGGTCTCACTTACCTGGCCATATGTGTTGACTCAGTTCTGATTAGAGGTGGCTAACAATTCGAGCTAACCCATGCCACTAGGTTAGTCATAATTGTTATGACTATGTCAAGTCAAGTTTAATGAGACCTAAATCAAATCTTCCTAAGAAAATATTAAGTCTAGGTCTTCCACCATTGTGGATGTGCGGGCCCTTCCCAGGGTTGATTGTTCTCGACTGGTTACAGTGGCTCAGTTGCACCGAGAAGATGCAACTATGTCCATTAGGCATTGGATGCTACGGATTAGAGGATGGGTTGGACTTAATATTTCGGATACGGTGAGGGACCCAATCAGGAATCTAATTTGTGCAAATGGTGGGTTTGGCTTAACTAAGGATTGGAGCAATATTCTGGATATGGTGAGCTTCATGAATTAGAGACCAAGTTTTGGGTGCACCATGATTAGAGAATCATTGGATAAGAGTTGTCCACTCATTGGTTGACCCATCATCAATAACTGTTAGATGAGGTGATGAGCCAGTTGGTGAGACCGCACCACCCACTAGAAATCATTGATCATGGAGATTTTTACATCTCTACCAAGGGAGTGTAGAGATCTGAGAAAATAGTAGGAGCCTAATTTATTTAAAAATGAAATCCTTAAATAAATTGGTTAAGTCTGATTACAAAATCTAATTAGAATCTTTCGACTCTCTACAATAAACATGTCTGCCTCAAACCCCCTGACCAAAATACCAGACACCCACAGATTGACTGGACCCAATTTCAAGGATTGGTTGAGGAACTATAGAATTATTCTAGATTCCAAAAAATTGACTCATGTCTTGGACCAAGACCTACCTGCCATGCCAGCACGTCCGACTGCTGAACAGAGAGCATCTCTGAAAAAGTGGATGGATGATGATAACAAAGTAAGGTACTACATGTTGGATGCAATGTTTGATGACTTGCTGCGCCAATATGAGAACATTTTGACTACCCACCAAATGTTGGCTCACCTACAAGAGTTGTTTGGTGAGCAGAGTCGTGCGGCCAAGTATCAAGTCTGTCAAAGACATTTTAAGGCCAAGATGCGTGATGGGCAGTCAGTTCAAGATCATTGTTTGACAATGATCAAGGATTTTGAGAAGCTTGAGAAGCTCGGTATCATCTTAGACAAGGATTTTCAGATTGATGTGATCTTTCAGTCCTTATCTGATGTATATAGTTAGTTCATCATGAACTTCCATATGCATAAGATGCAGTGTACCTTGGCCGAGTTAATGAACATGCTGGTTACGGCTGAGCTTTCTATGAAGGGTTCAAAAGGTTCAGTTCTTACTGTGGAGTGGACTTCTTCCAAGAGAAAGTCTTTTGGAAAGAAAAAGAAGTCTGTGAAGAAGCAAAAGGTGGATGGCAAGAAAAAGAAGACAGAACCGAAGAAGAAGGCTGCTGATAAGAGAAAATATTTCCACTGCCAATCAGACGGCCATTGAAAGCGAAACTGTCCTCAGTACCTAGCCACCCTGAAGAACAAGAAGGATGGTCCTTCTGGAGGTATGCTCATTTTAGAATCTAATCTTACGATTTCTTCTGCATCAGTTAGGTGCTTAACTCTGGTTCTAGTGCTCATTTGTGTACATCTATGCAGGGTCTTGAGGAGAGCAAGAGGCTGAGGGATGGGGAGATGATCCTACGCATCGAGAATGGAGCAAGAGTTGCTGCTGTGGCCGTGGGAACCTATCCTTTGTGATTACCGTTAGGATTAGATTTATTTCTTAGAGATTGTTATTATGTGCCTGCAGCAAGCAGAAATTTGATTTCTGTTTCATGTTTAGCACAAGAAGGCTATGTGATTAGCTTTCATAAGGACCATTGTAATATTTTTTATGAAAATAATAAAGTTGCAGATGATTTTCTTATTAACGATCTCTATCAGCTATATATTGATGTATCTGTATTTAATATCGAGCAAAATGTGAATGCCATAGGAATTAAAAGGCCTAGAGATAGTCTAAATGATAGGTATCTGTGGTACCTAAGGCTAGGTCATATAGCGGAAGACAGGGTTAACAAATTGGAAAAATTTGGGCTATTGAGTCCATTGACTTTCGAGTCATATCCAGTTTATGAATCATGCCTTCAAGGCAAAATGACCAAACTTCCTTTTGTGGGACATGGGGAAAGGGCCACAGACCTACTTGCCCTAGTACATATGGATGTGTGTGGCCTATTTGATATGCCGGCTAGAGGCAACTACATCTACTTCATTACCTTTACCGATGATATGTCTAGGTATGGATATGTGTTTCTAATGAAACACAAGTCTGAAGCTTTTGAAAGGTTCAAAGAATTCAGACATGAGGTAGAAAAACAAACAGAAAAGCCCATTAAGGTTCTTCGATCAGATCGAGGAGGTGAATACCTTAGTCGGAAGTTCTTAGACTATCTTAAGAACAATGGTATAGTCTCTCAATGGACTCCACCTAGAATGCCTCAACTCAATGGGGTTTCAGAATGGAGAAATCGGATCCTATTAGATATGGTCCGTTCCATGATGAGCTTCACAAACCTCCCTGAATTTCTTTGGGGACATTGTCTCATGACAGTAATTTATGTATTGAATAGGGTTCCCTCTAAAATCATTCCTACCATACCATATGAGATATGGCATGGTAAGAAGCTAAGTCTGAATCATCTCAAAATTTGGGGTTGTCCAGCTCATGTCAAGAGACAGCAGACGGACAAGTTAGAGTTCAGATCTTTTAGAGCTCAATTCATAGGATATCCTAAAGAGTCATTAGGATACTATTTTTATATTTCGAAAGACCACAATGTGATTGTGAGTCGAAATGCTATTTTTCTTGAAAAATAGTTTATTCAAGATGGTGGCATCAGAAGAATAATTAAGCTCAAGGAGAATGTCTCCCAAGAGCAACGAGCTAAAGAACCTGAGGAACCAAATCAATCAGAACCAGTCCTAACACAACCTCTTCCACCTCGTAGATCGACTAAGATTTTTCGTTCTCATGAAAGGTACTTAGGTACCATACAAGAGGATGTAGAGAAAATGTTCCTCATGGGAAATGGGGTTCATAGTGATGATCCCAAGACCTATGATGAGGCGATATCAGATATCAACTCTGAGAAATGGTTAGAGGCAATAAGATCAGAAATTGACTCGATGCACTCAAACCACATCTGAACCTTGGTAGATCCACCTGAAGGTATTGTACCTATTGGGTGTAAATGGATCTTCAAGAGAAAGATAGGTACAGATAGAAATGTGGAGACATTCAAGGCTAGGCTCGTAAAGAAAGGTTATAGTCAGCGCAAAGGTATTGACTATCAGGATACCTTCTCGCTCGTAGCCATGCTAAAATCCATCCGTACATTACTTGCTGTTGCAGTCTATTTCGATTATGAAATATGGCAGATGGACGTAAAAATGGTATTCTTAAATGGATATCTTGAGGAAGATATCTATATGGAACAACCGCTTGGTTTCACATCCAGTGATGATGATCACAGGATCTGCAAGCTGCAAAGGTCCATTTATGGACTTAAGCAAGCATCTCGGAGTTGGAATACTCATTTCAATGATGTGATCAAAATATTTGGTTTCATCAAGAACGAGGAGGAACCATGTGTGTTCAAAAAGGTCAGTGGGAGCACAGTTGTCTTCCTCATATTGTACATAGATGACATCCTCCTAATTGGGAATGACATTTCCATGTTGATCTCAGTCAAAATATGGTTGTCTAAGGAGTTCTCTATGAAAGATCTAGGAGAGGCATCCTTTATACTAGGTATTAAGGTCTATAGAGATAGACCAAATAGGATGCTCGGACTTTCACAGAAGATGTACATAGAGGAGGTGCTAAAAAAGTTTAGCATGAAAAATTCCAAAAGAGGTTTAATACCTTTTAGACATGGCATTCATCTCTCCAAGAAGATGTACCCTAGCACACCTGAGGAGATTGAACGCATGAGCAAGATCCCTTATGCTTCGACAATAGGGAGCCTCATGTATGCCATGCTATGTGCACGACCTGATATAGCCTATGCTGTGAGTGTCACAAGTAGATATCAGTCAAATCCAGGAGAAGAGCACTGGACTTCTGTGAAATATATCCTTGAGTACTTGAGAAGGACTAAGGATATGTTTCTAGTCTTTGAGAATGGAGAACTCCAGATTCAGGGATATACAGACTCAGACTTTATGTTTGATATAGATGATCGAAAGTTGACATTTGAGAGTTTGTTCATTTGCAATGATGGTGCAGTTAGCTGAAAGAGTTCCAAACAGACGGTGATTGCTGATTCCACCATGGAGGCAAGTACATTACTGCATCGGAAGCTGCAAAGGAGGCATTCTGATATAAGAAGTTTGCCACAGAGCTTGAAGTAATATCATCGGATGCCATACCTCTTTTCTGCGACAATAATGGTGCCATAGCCCTAGCTAAGGTGCCAAGGTCTCACCAGAAGTCCAAGCACATCGAGCGGCGATTCCATCTAATCCGTGATTACCTCGAAAAGGGTTATGTCGAGGTCAAGAGAGTTGACTCCACAAATAATATGACAGACCCACTAACAAAGCCATTAGGCCAGCAAAAGATCGAAGCCCACCTTGAGAAGATGGGACTTAGATATGTAGCCAATTGGCATTAGGTCAAGTGAGAGTTTGTTAGATGTGTGCTCTAGATGCCAGATTGGCTGACACATTCCTGTACAAATTTAAGAGCAAATTTATAATTTTGACTATAAATCAATAAATGGGTTATTCTTCTATCACATTGTGTACATTGTATCTGTGATACATCCTTTGAGTTAGTAGGAATGTCAATTCATATTTTCAAAAGTTGAAAATTTAAGGCATGAATTTACGTAACTAACTCATAAACAGCTCCTGACCATAGGATCATCACGAGGATGGTGATCGATCCAGAAGGTTGGTGTACGATCGCTTCCTTAGGATAGATATATCTTGAGTCTACGGTGTGGAGACACCAGAGCGAGAGTACAGATATTCGTTGAGAATAAGAGTACTGAGCGTGACCATATCAAGCAGTCATAAGGAAGTCTACCTTCTCATCAATGACTAGCTCGATGCTGCAGTTGTGTGTCTAGTTCTTTGATCTGAGGTGCATCGACAATTCACCTTGAGTGTGTTATAGTTTGACTACACCATAACTCGATCTCCTAGCCATTCGGAATCTTGAGGTGTATGTTGGCTGTAGCATATTCATTGTAGAAACTAGGTTGCACCAAGATGGAATCTATCAACCTTGGTAGATGAGAGGAGTAGTCCTATGATGATCGAAAGATCGAGTCCTTAAGCCCATGGCCATGGCAGAGTGAAATAATGGAAAAAAAAAATTTTTATTGGGATTTCACATCGGACTCGGATCGATCGATTGATTCATATGATTGATGCTGGATTTGACGAGTTCACCTTAACCCTAATTCAGTTGGGACTCATGATAGACGAACTCAATCACACAGGTAGCTGCACCGAGAGGTTCATCTTCAGTTCTGATGGATTTCCATCACATACTGTTAGGTGTCACTGATGGATTTTGGGAGCAATTAGAATGATATTGATGATCGATCATTCTAATTGTCTGAATTAGAAGAGTTCTGGTCCATCGAAAGGAGTTTCGATGATGTCGATGATGAGATCACGACATGTCTCATTATCATACTAAATTAAACCTAACTGGGTCACACAAATAAGGGTTAGGATCTGGATGTCATCAATTGGGCTAACTCAATTGATTTGGATTAGATCCAATTAGGTTCAAGAAAATCGTGCTAGCACTCGATTGAGCCTAACTTTCTCCTCGTGTAATCTTTTTCATCTCGATTGAGCCAAATGTGATTTGACTCACCCAAAGAACCTTGAGAAGATTTTTCTCAGTCTAAATGAAGCTTGTCCAGCTCAGAAAAGACTTGTCTTAATTCATGAGATGAATTTAAGATAAGCACCTGCTAATTCCTGTCACCTGCCATTTTTATTTTAGGACATCTGTCAAATATTGACATATGAGTCTTAAACTGAAGAGAGCTCATTGGAAGATTTTTGTAGAGTGTCCACATGCCTAAACCACATTGAATTGAGTGCCATAATCAGATTATGATGTGAGCCCAATTGGATTAAAGTGGGCGCCCCAAATGGATAAGGATGAAAGAGTCTTGATTAACATGGACTCTTTAGCGCCACCTTGCTTGTGCTTATCCAATGTTGGCACCAACTTTTGGAGATAAGGTGGGGTTCTTATCTGATGTGATCAAATGATATCACTCCATCAATCAAAATTTTTTTAGATTAAATAAAATTTTTTGATTGGTTGAATGATGTGGCACTGCGCAGCATACAAGGTCTATAAAATCCCTGTCTGTGCCTAGGGTTTAAAAGTTTCTGCTCAATCACCAGCAAAAAACGAGAATCCTCTCCTCTTCTCCATATCCTTTCTACTCTCCTCTCTCCCCTCTTCACGTCCAAAGAGTTGGACATCCATCTGGTAAAGATCCAAGGCATGGTGATGCCTGGAACAGGAAGGCTGCAGGACATCTTCGATAGGCTGCTGCTCCAACTTCAGAAGGAGTTCTGAAGTACTTTCAAATTAGATAGAGATCTAATTTTTAGAGTGTAGATTCATGAGGAGAAGATGTTTTAGGTTCTGCCCAAGTGGATACTGGTAGAGGCCAGGTGCTTGCGTGGCTACATCAGAACCTCGGGCTGTGCTGAGATCATCTACAGGATAATCAGATTACCCTTGAGGTATTACTTGTTTCCTCATCCCTTTTAGATTTATTTTAGACTTAATATTAGATATAAAGATTATATCTAGAGACTTAGATCTAAAATAAATGTAGGATAAATTTTTTTAAATTATTCCACCCCAGATTTGATAAAATCTGAAAGATCCTACGATGGAAAAAGGCAGCTTTTCCTTCAATTGTTGCTCCATGAATTGATTTTGATGATTACAATATATTTGAGGGGTTAGTAATAATTTTGGTTTGAAAAAAGATTTATTATATTTCAGAGATAAAATCATAATTTTATCAAGTTTTGATTCGAAAGCCTCAAGAGCAAGAACAGAAGATTTGTGATCTATTGGAGGTAATTTCATACTTTTTGGACAGATATGTTGAGAAAAATTCAAGTTTAAAGAATTGAGTCGACCCTATGAGTTGACTCCTATCAAAAGGGGCTGAACGACATGCTATTTTTATTTGGCACACCCAAAGGGATCGATCCTATAAGTCGACCTCTGTTGCTGTGTAGGCCAAAGATACAGAATAGTGATTTTCTATTCTGTACCACAGAGGTCGACCCCATGAGTCGACCCCTATGCAGAGGTCGACCCCACGAGTCAACCCTCTGTGACGAAAACTTTCGTAACGACTAGTTTTCAGCTTCTTTTGGTAGCATTTAATGCTCTTTTAATGATCTCCAATAGCTCTATTTTAGCTTAAATTTCTCTCTACTATCTATTGAAACTATAAAGGCACTTAAAGGAGGGAAAAAAAAGTAAGATTGAAGAGACTCAGGCATTCATTTCAACCCTAAGCAAAAAGATCTCTTCAAGAAAAAGAAGCTTTCAATTCCAGTTCACCAACTCCTCAAGAGCTCATTCAAGTTTTCAACCATCTTGAAAAAAATCAGAAAAGCTTCTTTCATATTTTGTAAAGTGTATTTAAAATTTTATTTGCTCATTAAAGGAGCTAAATTTATATTTTCGTGTGATTAACTCACATACTCTATTTTTATCTTGATTGTAAGTTTTGGAAGGGTTGCAAAATTTGGATAGGTTGATCCGAACCTTGAATCGAATTGTATGGGGTTGGCTTGTACCCAAAAAATAAGTGTTCTAGCTTAGGATAGCTAGAGTCGGAGGTACCGACGTTGTATTCTTATTGAATATGGTTTAGTGGATTTGAATTCTCAAGTAGGAGCTTGGAGAGTGGATGTAGGTGCAAGGTTGGTACCGAACCACTACAAATTTTGATTGTTTGTAGTGTGCTTACTTGCTCTTTTCCTAAATTTCTTTACTTTCTTGCATTTTATTGCTACACCTTTCTTAAATCACTCACTACATATAACATGCTTAGTATTACTTAATCCTTGTGGTTCTAAATTAACTTTAAAATTTCAAAAATTTAATTCACCCCTCCTCTTGGGTTGCATAGCTAGGCAACATGTCCATATGTATCTCAATCCGATGATGATGACTCGATTGATGAACCAGTAAAAATCTTTTCTACTATTCATCCCTGCTCTGGCTAGAGACTCTCAGAGTCATCATCCTATGAGATCACATAGAATGTTCTCTCCTCCTACAAGGAGTGATCGATTCTTTATTGACCACTCACAACCTCCATGCACACTTCGTCATATCCAGAATATCCCACACACATCTCAAAATGGTGTGTTAGGGAATAAACTAAAATAAGGGTCCATATACACAAGGTATCATGATGATCTTAGGTCAAAGGATACATACACCACTCCCACTGAAGAACCATCTATTGATATACTGTAAGGCTCCATCAAATGTTCTTTCCGTGGGTCAGTTCAGTGAACTTATTCTCTAATGAGCACCCACATCCTTGTATTAGTGTCACCACATAAGTGATTGTGAGATCAAGCACCCTCTCCATCGAGCATACTTAGGATGTACCAGTCTTACTGGTATCATCGATCTCTGACTCGATGATCCAATGACTAAAAATATTTTAGATTGGAGCTATCAAGATTTTAGGTCTCACTGGTATGATCTCATTATGATCCTAAAATTATTATCCTAATCTATGATTTTTATCATAATCATAAAAATATGATGCAGCAAATGATAAAACATAATACCTCATGAATAAAATAACTAATGTCATGCAAATAAGTAGAAAAAAAATAAAAAAAAATCTCTTCACATCCCCCTATGATTGGTTTGTAGGGCACTATTCTTTCAATCTCCCACTTGCACTAAAGCCAATCATCCCTGTACCTGATGCCCATGCAATCAGGGTGGCAATTACATAGCTGCTGTGTAAGGCTTAATGAACTGGTCCATTATAATGTTTTTAATATTAACTCATTTTATGATCAAACCATGAATGAGGTGAAAGTGTCTAGGATGTGCGTGGGTACCTGGTGAGACCACATCCAACTCAGTGATGAACCCTTTCATCAGGTGATTTTTCTTAGCAATCTTTACTAACAGTATTTAACTGAGTCTAACACAGTTTGTTGTTTGAAACTCTTCCAATTCACTGCTCTAGTACTTCTCAAGTACTTTGTGAATGCTTTTCATTGTTTTCAAAAGATCCCATCATGGATCTGTCTGAAATCAACAATTATGCACAAGGCATAAATCACATCAGGCTTGGTACATTGAAAATGGTCATACCTATAGGTGCTTCAACTATAGTCCATACTTGGTTGATGTATAGAGAGGTCATTTCAGATGTCATGGTTTCAAGCCAACTGTCAGAGTCTCTACTCATGATGATTTTCGAATAAGTCAAGAAAATATCATTCTCAATGATGTATGGTGTATCATCATTCTCAATGATAAATTCATATTTTGAGTGGTACATTACACACTCAGATTGATCTTCGATGAAGAGGTGTGTTTCATGGTCGTGCCTCATCAATGAGTACATCTGGTTGAGGATCAATTTGTGGACACTTCACAGATTAGGATAGTTCATAGGTTTTGAACTTCTCAAGTTCAATTATCCTCCCACTGACCCCTTTTTAGAAATATTTTTTTTCCTAAAAGGTGGCATACCAACTAACAAAACTCCTTTTGTCTAGTAGGGTGGTAGAAGCAGTATCACATACTACTCTTTAAGATAATCTATAAACTTATGTAAAATCTGATCTAGCACAAACTTATGTACATCAACTCTTTTCACATAAGTTCAGCAACCTGCTTTTTGCCTTTTCTCCATATCTCATATGGAGTGCTAGTAACAGATTTTTATGATATCTAATTCAAAACATATACAGCAACTTCTAGGATATCTCCCCAAAATGAGATAATAAGATTTGTGAAGCAAATTTAAGGAATACAATATATCTCATATGAAGTATCCATCTCTGGGTCGAGATATTATTAATCTTCAAACATCCATATGTTCAAGACCTAATAATTTACTCGCATCTTTTCCTATGTCCAATAAATGGGATCTTGATTATTTTATCCATGAGATAAGATTTATAAGTTCTATATGATTCAAAATCATACAGACAAAGAACTCTTCTTTGTATTACTTGTTTATTTTTAACTCACAAAAATGGTCAACTTGACAATACCAGAGATATGTGACCATCACATATTCATTACTTATTCCCATCAACAAGAAGAACAACATCAATACTGAGTGACAGAAATATAAGACCATAGCCATAAAATTTATCAGAAAGAGAGTAATTTTTACTCTTTACATAAATTTCAAAATCATGCTACAATAGCAAAGATTTGAAATAATGTTTCTGATAAATTTAGGCATGTAACAATGGTCTACAAGTTTCTAAGCCTTACTAGAAGGTAACATAGGTTCCTACAGCCTTAGCATAAATGGACTATTTATCAGTGCCAAAAGGTAAGTAGTCACCTCACTTCAGCTTTATAGATTCAGTAACACTTTATCTAAGTGGAACCTATATAAGGTATCATATATCCAAAATTTTAAAGCTGAAACACTCAATGATAATTAGTTTGCATCATATATAAATTATTAGTAGATGTAACTTTTACATTCTGCTATTGCTTTACATTTGCAAGACAACTCTTGCAATTTATCTCTAATGCTCATTTTTACTGTAATGAAATTAGATATCCTTAGTGAAGACATTCTTCACCTTTATTTTCTCAACCATTTCATGAAGTTTGGTTAATTTAAAAATATACTATGCAGTGATAGTAAAGATGCATATGTGTATATAAGAACATAGAAAGACTACTCATGATGATATACATAATTTAGATGAGATTTTTATCTAATTATGTCTCTCATTATTTTAACAAATTTTATAGCCCTCAAGTATGAAAATAAGAAATCTATCATCAAGTTTCTTAGTGGGGTTGAAATATCAATTTTTCATAAAAAGTCTTGTAGATAGCACAACAAGCTCCTATAAGTTTAAAAATAGGTAACTCTTTACCAATTGTATCTCATACAACTCTCAACTTAACTTTTGCCTCTAAAATACTTATAGCCTTATGGATAGTACAACAAACTATGGTATTTTAGTTAAGTCATACCATTCAATCTTATATGGTCATATCTGAATAATACAGTTTTTCATATCTAAATATGGTATTTTAGCACAACAAAGTAGTATTACCAAAATATGCCATAAGCATCACTAAGTCAATATCATATCAATCACTATAGCATGCCTTGTAGATAGCACAACAAACTCACTACAGTTTTTGATATACTCTATTGACCTAGTATGAGCTGTGTACAATTAGCTTCATTATACATCAAGACAGTATCAAATCAGTTCCCATAGCAAGTCTTATGGATAGCACAACAAGCCTACTATGATTCTTGATATAATACAGGCTTAGCATGAAGGAAGGCATGAGTAGTATTCTAAACACTTCGTCATTATGACTTAATATAATTTATATGAGGGACTTAGGTCTCATGCACATCTAAAACATATATTCATGTATCATATGCAATCTAATTTAATTCTAACTATTAGTATGTAAGAGAATAAAAAGAAAATCTAATAGTTATGGACTTTAGAAAAAATCATCTGAGCCACAGGATGATCTAAGAGTCTAACCCTAGGTGCATTATAGATTGAACCATCTCATAGTCAATCTTAATGTGCCTCCACTCTCCAATTATCTGGTAGTCCAGTCTTCATTTCCATGGAGTCTACCATGAATGCTTAATCTTTATTTGAAAATAGAAAGAAATAATTTCTATCTATTCTCAAATAATTTTTTTTCATAATTTTACATCAACATATAAAAATCTCAATCAACAATTGAGAATATATAAAAGAAAGATTCAACTGATAATACAATGTATCAGGGGCACCCAGACCCTATTGCAACTTTTGCAGATGTATTTATATAATCAGTCAATAGGAAAGCATTCATGCATACATCCATCACATGGATGTTCCATAGTCTATAACTATACAATATATATTTTTATAATAATTATAAAATATTATAACAAACTATTATCATTGTGATATCATTCATACATATGTCAATAAAGATGTTTAAATTTATGGTCATAGGACCCAACTAGGGTTTTGATTTAGGTAAACTCTTGACCCAAAGTTCAATTTTAAGTCAATCATTTATCATCCATTTAAGTTGGGTTGATCAATTCTTAGGTTAATCCTAATCCAATTAGGTTAGCATAGATTCGATCAATCATGACTCAAACCCTAATCCAATTAGGTAAATGATAATTTGATTAACCTAAATTAAATATGATTTCTAATCAAAATAGAACTATGAATTTGATTTAATCTATAATCATTAATTTTAAACACTTTAGATCAATGAATTATAGTGAAACAAATCCACTGACAAAAATTCTAATCCATGTCTGATGCTTCCTTTTCATAATCAAATTTTTTTGGCTCCACTCATACCTCGGGCAATAACCAAAATGGTTAACCCATAATGGTGAGTGCCCAATAACATGGTGGTCGACCCTTGGATCTCAGGTAAATGTATCAAATACAAAAACCCTAAGTCTTGGCAATAGATTTCATATGTAGCATTCCATATGTAGCATTCCAAGGTGAATGCTACATCCATATACATAGCATTCCAAAGCTCCACGCATCACATGCATTGGATTTTAATTTCATCAAAAATTAGATTATGAGATCTAATCTAAAAACTTATCACACAAGTCTAAAAATGATGAAAATTATATATCCAAGGTTCGATCATAGATTGATAATATTTATCATTTATAAAAATACATCAAGAATATCAAGTTAATATCAATCTTAAAATCTAATTTTGATATAGTTTGAACTAGATCTAATCCATATCATAAAAATAATATAAAATTTGATTGAATCAATCAAGGATGACTCTAGTACCACTGTTGAATTTCGATGATGCAGTAGAATATAAATTTTAAAAATTTTTTCATGCATTCAATAATTGAAAATAAGTTTAACATTTAAACTAGACTACCGAAACACAAAAGCCCTAGAAACACCTTGATGATTGCAATCAAATAACACAAGCATATATAACAAGAGAAGATCAGAAACTATATACCAACATGAAGATCATGAACTGATAATCTTGATATCTTCACGAGACTCTAAAGTAGAAGCCCTCCAACAGTGATCCACACAGGACAGATCAGGGCCCTTCCCAATTTCACATGGTGCTGCAGCCTTCTTCCTAAGTACGCTGCCAATCGTTCTTCGTAAGAATAAGTTACACCACCACTTGTATATCTTCATGACCTCCACTAGGACCTCTTAAGGAATCCTTTCTCAAAAGATCTCACCACATACAAATCAGATTATATGTTCAACACATGAACAATCTGATTTTAGGACAAGCATCTTATGCTTTTTATTTTCTTTCTTCCCTTCCTTTCTATTTTTTTTTTATTTTATTTTTCACTTCAATTTTTTTTTGACTTATCCTCATCTAATCCCACACCTAAACCACTCTTGGATCAAATTTTATGCCATATGGGATGCCCCTTATATAAGGTATGAAGGGGGGCCAACTCTTGGCATCCCTTATTTCTTACATGATGAAATTAATTTTTCAACATGAAAACCCAAGTGCAAGGCATAGAATAAGAGGTGTTTTATCTGTAGAAGAACTCTTCCTCTGCATAGAAAAATCTGGATGCCATCTTATGGCACGTGGAATTAAGGGAGCACGTGAGAATTCAAGAGTCCATGACATTAAGGACTTTTCCATAAACTCAATGCATATATGAAAGGGTGTCCCAATTTATTTGGCATTCAAACTCCTTACCAGAGAAGGACTCTTCTTTTTCTTCTGTGCTCATAATTCAAAGAGCCATCATATTGAAGTGAATTTCAATGCAGGGGTAAAACAGTAATTTTAAAACTTTTTCAAAATTATAATTTTATAGTGAAAAATATTAATTAATCTAATTAATTAATATGTGTTTACCCTACACTAGGATCTAAATATGATATATAGCATGCATTTGAATTTAAAATTCAAACTTCTACAGTAAACATTTTACTGTTATGTGTTCAGAACACATTACCTTTGTGCGGATAGTAGATCACCGCAATCTGATCATCATCGAGAGGATTTGATCATCGTAACATAGCCACACAATGTGTCTGGCCTTTGTAGATCATCCACATGAAGCTCCCGATCTGATCGACTCCTCACGAATGCTAGTTCATGGATGAACCCTTTTTATAGCTGATGTTTATCAAACTTCTTCGATCTTGATCTGCCGACTCCTCGACTACTCTGGATCATCAGCAAATGCACTTGAGAAGTTGATGATGCTCTCTCTGAAGTTTGGTGGGCTCACGACACTCGTAGCTCACGTTCTCACTTCCCGAACCCTAAGCCAAAATCCTAGGGTACACTCCGAAGAAACTTGTGCCCACTTGTTTCTTTCTTTTCTCTCCTTTTCTTTTCTTTTCTCATGCAAGAAAGCTCTCTCATGCCACCCTTTTTTCTCAAATGTCTCCTTACGCATGCCCAATCTTATCTCCCTTTTAAAATGATGCAAGACCGCATCTTTGCAGCATTTTTACCGTGTGAGAGGATAAAGATAAGTGGTTGCTCATTTGAATTCAAATCGAATTTGAATTCAAATGCCCACCAACTCATTCCTATCCACTCTATGAATGAGAAGAGAAGGGCATGGGCTCTCTTGTGCATGGAGAGTATACATGAGAAACTCTTTCTCGTGTAAAGCAAGGGGCGCACAAGATAAGGTGGGTGGCGCTTGGATTAGTTGGTTGCCCATTCAAATTCAAACTTCCTTTCAATTTGAATGGCCAACTAACTTATTTTTATCCAGATAATTGGCACACAAGGGTGGGTGTGGGATTCCTTCTGCGTGGGAGAAAATTCATGAGAAGTTGCTTCTCGTGAATTCAAATGGGCGCAGAGAAGTGAGGTGGCGCAGGGAGTTGAATTCAAAAGGTGGTTTGATCATAATTGAACCAACCTAATCAAAATAGGTTAAGCACAATTAGACTAAGTTAAACCCAACTTAATTAAGCTTATTTAGGCTCAATAAAATCCTAATCAAATCAAAAATTGACTAAGCCCAACCCCTGATTAGATCAGAGATAAAAACACCTTAGCAATTTGGTCAACACTTAACCTAATTGGGTCAAACCCAACTGAATCCAATTCAATTGGACTTGATCCAAAAGTAATTAGTCAATCAAATTGAGTTAATCAGTGATCAAATCACTAATTAAAAATCTCATAAATACTGAGTCCAAATTCGATGGGCAATCAGGCATCAGAGTCTATAATATGAAACCCTGATAAAAAAAGTCTCAAACCAGTGGGACTCTTGACCCCGGTATCCAAAATGTGTGGAACTCATGATCAGAGAATCCTGATTCTCGATCACAGAGTCTCAGACACATAGGACTCAAAGTCCATGAGCATTAAGACTCTTCACCAGCCATCAGATCAGATAGAAACCTCTAATGTGTGTGACCCCGCAGGTTCGAACCTAAGTCGGGTAGTGTGGGAAAATTCAGTGCAGGGGTAAAATGATAATTTTAAAACTTTTTCAAAATTATTATTTTATAGTAAAAATTATTAATTAATCTAATTAATTAATAAAAATTTACCCTACACTAGGATCAAAATATGATATATAGCATGCATGCATTTAAATTTGAAATTCAAATTTGAACAGTAAACACTTTACTGTAATGTGTTCAGAATACAATACCTTTGTGCGGATAGTAGATCGCCGCAATCTGATCATCATCGAGAGAGTCTGATCATCATGATGCAGTCAAACATCATGTCTGGCCTCTGCGGATCATCCACACAAAGCTTCAGATCTGATCGACTCCTTACGAGTGCTAGCTCATTGTAGAGCCCTTTCGACGGCCGATGTTGATCAAACTCCTTCGATCGATGTCTGTTGATTCTTTGGATGCTCTAGATCATCAGCAAACATGCTTGAGAAAATGTTGAAGATCTCTCTAAAATTTGGTGGGCTCACGACACTCGTAGCTCACCTTCTCACTTCCCGAACTCCAGGCTGAAACCCTGAAGAACTCACTGAAACCCTGCGCACACTTTTTCTTTCTTTTCTTTCTTTTTCTCTCAGAAGGATATAGACCTTCACCTTGCACACAAGGATTCCTTACGCCCAGATTTTTTCTTCAAAATTTTTCTTACACACGCCCCACTCTTCTCCTCCTTTTAAAACAATGTCAAACGTCTTATCCACGTGAGAGGATAAAGATGAGTAATTGCACATTTGAATTCAAATCAAATTTTAAATTCAAATGGAAACCAATTTATCCCTATCCACTAAGGGCATGAGAAGAGGAGGGCATGGCTTAATTTGTGCATGAGTGATTTCATAAAAAATATTTTCTCGTGTAATAAATGGGGTGCTAAAAGAGGATAAGGTCAAGGCGCTAAGATTGATTGCACATTCAAATTCAAACTTTATTTTGAATTTGAATGGCCAACCAATCATCCTTATCCACTCATTTGGTGCATTAAAGTAGGGCGTGAGGAGGGCTTTGTGTGAGGAAAAATTTATGAGAACTTCCTTCTCGTGAATTCAAATGGGCACAGTGGAAGTGAGGTGGCGCAGGGAGAATGGGTCAAGGTGGTTTCATTATTTAAACCAACCTAATTGAACCAAATAAGTTAGGCCCAATTAGACTAATTTAAACCCAACTAAATTAGGCTTAATTAGGCTCAATAAAATTCTAATCAAATCAAGAATTGATTAAGCCCAACCCCTGATCAAATCAGGGACCAAACCATCTCGATGATTAGGTCAACTCTTAACCTAATCGGATCAAACCCAACTGAATCCAATTCAATTGGACTTGATCCAAAAATAATTACTCAATCAAATTGAGTTAATTAGTGATCAAATCATTAATTAAATCTCTCATAAAAGTTGAGTCCAAATTCGATGGATAATCAGGCATCAGAATTCATCGATATGTAACCCTGATCGAAGAGTCCCAAACCAGTGGGACTCTTGACCCCGATACCCAAAATGTGTGGGACTCATGATCAGAGAATCCTGATTCTCGATCATAGAGTCCCAGACACATAGAACTCATAGTCCATGAGTATTAGGACTCTTCATCAGCCATCAGATCAGATAGGAACCTCTAATGTGTGTGACCCCGCAGGTTCGAACTTAAGCCGGTAGCACGGGAACCAATTCCTGTACTAATCGAAGTGACCATCTAGCAATGGTACTCGATGACCAGATAGGTTGAATAGTCACAATCGCAACACTCAGAACCTACGTGAATATGGTTACTGTATAATTCATCCTTTTGACCTCTGTGTTTAGGATGACTCAGGGTTAAACTGTCCACCCTGATTAGATCATCCGAATTGTGCTCAACTCAAACAGTCCTGTGACTCCTCACAAAGACTACCCTGGCCAAGGTTTTGCTAAATTGAAACACGACTGTACATAGCTCCTGAACTGGAGTGGTCAATCCCATCTTGACACACGCACGGACAAGTCAAGTACTTGACTACACCTAGCAGTCTTCCGTCACTGAATTAGAAAATCAGATAGTCCAGTGCCTAAGTACAGTGAGTTGCTTGCAAGTCACTGTGACGGTCTCAGGTCAGAGAGACATTTATACCCATATTCTATCGGAGCAAATCTTGACAGCAGAAATAGCTTTGGAGTCGGTCACGTTCAGTGCAGATGTACCCTTACATCTCACCTGTATGCCATACCAGTGTCTCCACACTCATTGGTTAAGAGGACAACTAACCTATATGGCACACAACGACCTATACTTGATAAACGTTGTCGTCTTTGGTAACAATGTATCATTTGATCACGAACAGATTTAAGGACTAAATGACAAATCCTCCTTTGTCGAGTCTAAATAGTCCTAAGGACTTCACCACAACATAAGAGTTCATTAGAAGATGAAATATTTTATGATGAAAAATACTAAAATAGTTTTTATTAATTTATAATTTATGTACATATACAAAAATAAGCACAACCATCAACAGGCTGATGATTGGCTTTAGGACACTATTCCCAACAATCTCCCACATGGCCTAAAGCCAATCGGTGCAATATTTAATACCCATCTTCGACTTGTAGTTGTCGAACTCCTTCAATGCAATGGCTTTAGTGAATGGGTCAGCCAGGTTCTCCTTTCTGTTGATCTTCTAAAGGTCGACGTCACCTCGATCCATAATTTTCTGGATGAGATGGTAGCGGTGCAGAATATGCTTCATTCGCTAGTGTGCCTTGGGTTCCTTTGCTTGAGCAATGGCTCCAGAGCTATCATAGTAGAGCAGAACTGGACCAACAAGGGAGGGTGCTACTCCAAGCTCGGTGATGAATTTCTTCAGCCACACCGCTTCTTTGGCAGCATCTGATGCAGCGACATACTCCACCTCGCAAACTGAATCAGCCATTGTGTGCTGCTTGGAACTCTTCCAGCAGACAGCTCCACCATTAAGGATAAAAATAAATCCTGACACACTCTTGCTGTCATCGTGATCAGACTGAAAACTAGAGTCTGTAACCCTATAAGTCTCAAGTCTGATTCACCATAAACAAGCCACTGGTCCTTAGTATTTCTTAAATACTTCAGGATGGTTTTAACAAACTTTCAGTGATTCTCCCCTGGATCAGATTGGTATCTACTCACTACCCCTAGTGAGTATGCCACATCTGATCGTGTATATGTCATGGCGTACATGATAGATCCCACTGTCGAAGCATATGGAATCCTACCCATACGCTCTCGTTCTTGAGGTGTTGTGGGACAATCCCTCTTCGAGAGAGAAATTCCATGGCCTATCGGTAGATAGCCTTTCTTGGAATTCTCCATGCTGAACCTCTTCAGCATAGTATCTATGTACGAAGACTGGGATAAATCAAGTAACCTTTTAGATCTATCCCTATAGATCCTCATCCCTAGGACGTAGGAAGCTTCTCCCAAATTCTTCATGGAGAATTATGACGACAGCTAAATCTTTATTCCTTGTAATGCAGAGACATCATTCCCGATTAAGAGAATATCATCGACATACAATACAAGAAATACCACTACTGGATCATTAGCCCACTTATAAATGTAGGGCTCTTCTCCATTCTTAACGAAGTCATATGTCTTGATCATCCTATCAAAACGTATGTTCCAACTCTGGGATGCCTGCTTAAGTCCATAAATGGACATCTGTAGTCTGCACACCTTAGACTCATCAGTGGATGTGAATCCTTCAGGTTGTATCATAAACACCTCTTCATCCAGCTCTCCATTTAGGAAAGCTATCTTTACATCCATCTATCAGATTTCATAGTCCAGATGGGTAGCTATCGCAAGCATAATTCGAATGGATTTGAGCATTGCCACAGGAGAAAATATCTCATCATAGTCTATACCATAACGTTGACGATATCTCTTGGCAACCAGACAGGCTTTATAGATTTCCACCTTTCCGTCTGCGCCCCTCTTCCTCTTGAAGACCCACTTACACCCTATGGGTTTTACTCCTTCGGGTGGGTCAACCAATGTCCACACATCGTTAACCTTCATGCACTCCATTTCGAATTTCATGGCCTCTAGCTATTTCTCAGAGTCGGGTCTCTGTATTGCATCCATGTAGGTGATCGGATCCTCATCATTTTTATCAAGTTCGATAGGATCGTCATCTCGGATCAAGAAACTATAGTATCTGTCCGGTTGACATGGTACTCTACCAGATCGCCTTATGGGTGCTTGAACAATGGGCTCCGGATCTGATCTAATCAAATCCGATTCTGATTTAGCAACTTGTGTCGGTTTTTCCACCTGTCAAACTTTGTCAAGTTCGACCTTAGAGGCAACAATCCCTTCATCAAGGAACTCTTTTTTCAAAAAGATTGCCTCAAGGCTGACAAACACCTTTTGCTCATCAGTCAGGTAGAAATAATACCCTTTGATCTCTTTTGGATATCCTATAAAATTACACTTGTCATACCTAGGTCCTAGCTTGTCCGTAATTAAACGTTTAACATAAGTCGGACACCCCCAAACCCTAAGGTGCGAGAGTACTGGCTTATGTCCTATCCATATCTCATATGGCATTTTGGTTACAGACTTACTCGGAACCCTATTTAGAAGGTAACAAGTCGATTCGAGCACATATCCCCAGAGGAAGATCGACAGACCAGCAAACCCCATCATGGATCGAACCATGTCCAACAAGGTCCGATTCCTCCTTTCAGATACACCATTATGCTGTGGTGTTCCAGGAGGAGTCCATTGAGAGAGAATCTCATTCTCCTCAAGATATGTCAGAAACCCATTGAAAAGGTATTCACCTCCTCGATCAGATCGAAGAGTTTTAATACACTTCTCAGTTTATTTTTTTACCTCATTTCGGAATAGTTTGAACATTTCAAATGACTCCGACTTATGCTTCATTAAATAGACATACCCATATCTCGATAGGTCATCTGTGAAGGTTATGAAGTAGAAATATCCACCTCTTGCACTTGAGCTCATGGGTCCACATACATCAGAATGTACCAGACCCAAGAGTTCACTGGCTCGCTCACTTTTTCCAGTAAAAGGTGACTTGGTCATTTTATCAAGAAGACAGGACTCATAGGTTGGAAGTGATTCACAATCACCTACTTCAAGAATTCCTTCTTGAGCCAACCTGTTTATCCTGTTCTTATTGATATGACCTAGCCTACAGTGCCAAAGATAGACTTCTGACACTTTATCTATTCTAGGGCATTTACCGGAGGTTTGAACCACATTAACAGGTTGTGATAGAAAGTAAATTCCATTATAAAGTTATCCAATAAATATTGTAACACCATTCAAAATGATATTGCAAATATTTTCTTTTATTAAAAATTGATAACCGTTCATGGCCAAAAGGCCTACAGAAATAATATTTAATAAAAAGCTTGGACAATAGTGACATTCAATCAGAATTATATTTTGAGTATTGATTACAAGGTTCATGATTCCTAATGCTAGAACTGAAACTTTGCTTCCATCTCCAACGTTCAGGAACCTCTCGCCTTCATCAAATCTCCTACTGACCTGCAGACTCTGCATCGAATTGCAAATATGATAAGGGCTTCCGATATCCAATACCTAGGCAGTAGTATCACAAATGGAAAAGTTGTAAGGTGTTGTCATATAAGTACCTTGCTTCTTCTTTGGCCTGTTCGGGTCCAGTGAGGCAATGTATAGAGGACAGTTCTTCTTCCAGTGCCCCTGCTTCTTGCAAAAGAAGCACTCCGCCTGGCTCTGGTTGGGCTTGCGCTTCTTGGCCTGACCCTGTGCAGACGTCCCAGTATGCAGCTGCACCTTCTTATTCTTCTTCTTCTTCTTGTTCTTCTTCCCTTTCTTAAAGGGTTGACGACCAGAAGAAGACCCTCCCACAACATTCACCGACTCCTTATGGAGCTGGTGATCCTTCTCAAAGTTCTGCAGCAACCCCAACAAGCCATGGTAGTTCACTGCAGGCTTTGTCATTCGAAAATGAGTAAGGAAGGGAAGGAAGGACTTGGGCAGAGAATTAAGGATCGCATCCTTACCGAGCTGCTCGTGCCAGAAAAAATCCAGTTTACTTAGGTGCTCAATCATTTCGATCATGTACAGTACATGATCAGTGACTGAGGCTCCATCCCTCATCCGAGCATTGAAAATGGCACAACTAGTTTTGTGCCTTTCAACGTCGTCAGGTATGCCAAAAGAGTCATTCAACATTTGAAGCATCTCCTGTGGCTGGGCATTCTCGAACCTGTGACTGAACTCATCATTCATTGCCGCCAGTATTATGCACCGAATGTTGGTGCGGTCGTTGAGCCACTTCTGGTAAGTGTCTCAAACCGTCCCTCTAGCATTCTGGGCTGGCTCCTCAAGTGTCGGATCCGTTACTACATAAAGGATCCGCTCATGCTCAAGGATGATTTTTAATTTTCGATACCAGCTATCGAAATTAGGTCCCATGAGCTTATCATTATCTAATAATGACCGGAGCGACAGGATAGTGGCCATAGCTGCATAAAGGAAAACCAGACCTATATTAGTACATAAATTATTAATACTAAAGATTTGGACTTTAGTCTAAAGTTTCTCCCAGTATTTTTATGAATTGGTAGCCTCAACCTCCAATTCGAAGAATTACTTTAATTCCTTAGTGGGTACTAGAATCCACACAGACTACACACGAGCCCAACTTTGGTTGGTCAACCCATGTGCATCTATGTGTAGGTTCATAACTAGTTGTTTCTCTAAACAACTTCTAGTAATCAATTTTGCCCCAGAACCTAATCAGTAGACTTTGGCCTCCACTGAAAAGATCTGGTTAGGTCCAACCATTAACATGACTTGATTTGGTGAATCGGACCAATAAATGATCAGGCCCAACTTTGGTCGGCCAACCTAACTACCATCAAAAAGACTCAAACCAAATTATCATACTATGAATGATAATTTCATTAGTCAATAAGCACCAGGCCTTTGGGCCTCCAATGATTATTAAACTAATGGACTCATTATCACTCACTTAATGGGAGGCTATGACATAGTTATCAATATAACTTAATCATTTTTAGGACCTAATAATTTTTGAGAATTTTATTAAAGAATAGATGAGAAGAAAATATCCAGCCAATTTCAATCCTCCCACTGACTTCACCAGGTCAGATTAAAAAGGATTTTCTTAAAGCTGGCATTAGGAGTACCTAAATTAGTCAAACTGATTTACCTAATGACATGGGTGAGCCCTAATTACCAAGTGATCTAATCAAAATTTAATTCACCAGGTTGGTCAGGTAAGTGAGATCAGTGGTGGGGATAAGCCATTAACTCGTCAGAGATCAAATCACTGCGAGTAGCTCCCGCTTAAAAACCACTGGTCAAACTGCCAAACTTACCTTAGACACCAACCGGTTCATTAGTTTTAATTTGATCAACTTAGTAAATAGGGTTCCACCGCGTAGCCATGAATTAAGTCCATCTTGGTCTAGTTAAATACATGGACCCATTCAACTACAACTATTGGAGTTGAGTCTAGAGTGTCCTTGACCTAATCTAATTCAACTTTTGATTAGATTTGACCAATTACTCTAATTTAGTCTATTTCTTTAAGCTAACCTCAGGTCTAACCCAATTATAGATCTAATCCATCTAACCCATTGACCCACAAGTTTATGCAATTGTCTTAGGTCTTAATTCACAATTCTAGACCAACTTGACAACACTTAATTCTTTTAATTAAGTATTTGGGCTGATGGGTCAGGGTTTGGCTTTTCGAAAATAATTTTCAAATTTGAATTTTAAATTTTTGAATTTTAAATTTCAAATTTCAAATTTCAAAATTAAAATTTCAAATTTTGAATTTCAAACTTTTGAATTTTGAATTTCGAATAACTTTCAAAATTCAAAATTCAAATTTTGAATTTCAAATTTCAAATTTAAACTTTTAGATTACACTTAATCTACGCATGCAAATTCATATATCATATCTTAGAACCTGCTCTGATACCATTTGTGGAAAAATTCAGTGCAGGGGTAAAATGATAATTTTAAAACTTTTTTAAAATCACTATTTTACAGTGAAAATTATTAATTAATCTAATTAATTAATAAGAATTTATCCTACACTAAGATCTAAATATGATATATAGCATGCATGCATTTAAATTTGAAATTCAAAATTGAACAGTAAATACTTTACTATAATGTGTTCAGAACACAATACCTTTGTGTGGATAGTAGATCACCGCAATCTGATCATCGTCGAGAGAGTCTGATCATCATGATGCAGTCACACATCATGTCTGGCCTCTGTGGATCATCCACACAAAGCTTCGGATCTGATCGACTCCTTACGAGTGCTAGCTCATTGTAGAGCCCTTTCGACGGCCGATGTTGATCGAACTCCTTCGATCGATGTTTGTTGATTCTTTGGATGCTCTAGATCATCAGCAAACATGCTTGAAAAAATGTTGAAGATCTCTCTAAAATTTGGTGGGCTCACGACACTCATATCTCACCTTCTCACTTTCCAAACTCCAGGCTGAAACCCTGAAGAACTCACTGAAACCCTGCGCACACTTTTTCTTTCTTTTCTTTCTTTTTCTCTCGGAAGGATATAGACCTTCACCTTGCACACAAGGATTCCTTACGCCCAGATTTTCTCTTCAAAATTTTTCTTACACATGCCCCACTCTTCTCCTCCTTTTAAAACAATGTCAAACGTCTTATCCACGTGAGAGGATAAAGATGAGTAATTGCACATTTGAATTCAAATCAAATTTTGAATTCAAATGGAAACCAATTTATCCCTATCCACTAAGGGCATGAGAAGAGGAGGGCATGGCTTAATTTATGCATGAGTGATTTCATGAAAAATATTTTCTCGTGTAATAAATGAGGTGCTAAAAGAGGATAAGGTCAAGGCGCTAAGATTGATTGCACATTCAAATTCAAACTTTATTTTGAATTTGAATGGCCAACCAATCATCCTTATCCACTCATTTGGTGCATTAAAGTAGGGCGTGAGGAGGGCTTTGTGTGAGGAAAAATTTATGAGAACTTCCTTCTCGTGAATTCAAATGGGCACAGTGGAAGTGAGGTGGCGCAGGGAGAATGGGTCAAGGTGGTTTCATTATTTAAACCAACCTAATTGAACCAAATAAGTTAGGCCCAATTAGACTAATTTAAACCCAACTAAATTAGGCTTAATTAGGCTCAATAAAATTTTAATCAAATCAAGAATTGATTAAGCCCAACCCCTGATCAAATCAGGGACCAAACCATCTCGATGATTAGGTCAACTCTTAACCTAATCGGATCAAACCCAACTGAATCCAATTCAATTGGACTTGATCCAAAAATAATTACTCAATCAAATTGAGTTAATTAGTGATCAAATTACTAATTAAACTTCTCATAAATATTGAGTCCAAATCCGATGGATAATCGGACATCAGAATTCATCGATATATAACCCTGATCGAAGAGTCCCAAACCAGTGGGACTCTTGACCCCGGTACCCAAAATGTGTGGGACTCATGATCAGAGAATCCTGATTCTCGATCACAGAGTCCCAGACACATAGAACTCATAGTCCACAAGCATTAGGATACTTCATCAGCCATCAGATCAGATAAGAACCTCTAATGTGTGTGACCCCGCAGGTTCGAACCTAAGTCGGTAGCACAGGAACCAATTCCTGTACTAATCGAAGTGACCATTTAGCAATGGTACCCGACGATCGGATAGGTCGAATAGTCACAATCGCAACACTCAGAACCTACATGAAGATGGTTACTGCATTTACCGGAGGTTTGAACCACATTAATAGGTTGTGATAGAAAGTAAATTCCATTATAAAGTTATCCAATAAATATTGTAACACCATTCAAAATGATATTGCAAACATTTTCTTTTATTAAAAATTGATAACCGTTCATGGCCAAAAGGCCTACAGAAATAATATTTAATAAAAAGCTTGGACAATAGTGACATTCAATCAGAATTATATTTTGAGTATTGATTACAAGGTTCATGATTCCTAATGCTAGAACTGAAACTTTGCTTCCATCTCCAACGTTCAGGAACTTCTCGCCTTCATCAAATCTTCTAGTGACCTGCAGACCCTGCATCGAATTGCAAATATGATAAGGGCTTCTGGTATCCAATACCCAGGCAGTAGTATCACAAATGAAAAAGTTGCAAGGTGTTATCATATAATTACCTTGCTTCTTCTTCGGCCTATTCGGATCCAGGGAGGCAATGTATAGAGGACAGTTCCTTTTCCAGTACCCCTGCTTCTTGCAAAAAAAGTACTCTGCCTGGCTCTGGTCGGGCTTGCGCTTCTTGGTCTGACCCTGTGCAGACGTCCCAGCATGCGACTGCACCTTCTTATTCTTCTTCTTCTTGTTCTTCTTCCCTTTTTTAAAGGGTCGATGACCAGAAGAAGACCCTCCCACAACATTCACTAACTCCTTATGGAGCTGGTGGTCCTTCTCAAAGTTCTGAAGCAACCCCAACAAGTCGTGGTAGTTCACTGCAGGCTTTGTCATTCAAAAATGAGTAAGGAAGGAGAGGAAGGACTTGGGCAAAGAATTAAGGATCACATCCTTATCGAGCTGCTCATGCAAGGGAAAGCCCAGTTTACTTAGACGCTCAATCATTTCGATCATGTACAGTATATGATCGGTGACTGAGGCCCCATCCCTCATCCGAGCATTAAAAATGGCACAACTAGTTTTGTGCCTTTCAACATCGTCAGGCGTGCCAAACGAGTCATTCAACATTTGAAGCATCTCTTGCGGCTGAACGTTCTCAAACCTGTGGTTGAACTCATCATTCATTGCCATCAGCATTATGCACCGAACAATGGTACGGTCATTGAGCCACTTCTGATAAGTGTCTCGGACCGTCCCTCTAGCGTTCGGGGCTGGCTCCTCAGGTGCCGGATCCGTTACTACATAAAGGATCCATTCGTGCTCAAGGATGATTTTTAATTTTCGATACCAGCTATCGAAATTAGGTCCCATGAGCTTATCATTATCTAATAATGACCGAAGCGACAGGATAGTGGCCATAGCTGCATAAAGAAAAATCAAATCTCTATTAGTATATAAATTATTAATACTAAAGACTTGGACTTTAGTCTAAAGTTTCTCCCAGTATTTTTACGAACTAGAAGGCTCAACCTCTAATTCGAGGAATTACTTTAATTTCTTAGTGGGTACTAGAATCCACACAGACCACACATGAGCCCAACTTTGGTTGGTCAACCCATGTGCATCTATGGGTTGGTTCATAACCAGTTGTTTCTCTAAACAACTTCTAGTAATTGATTTTGCCCCAGAATCTAATAAATAGGCTTTGGCCTCCACTGAAAAGATCTGGTTAGGTCCAACCATTAACATGACTTGATTTAGTGAATCGGACCAATAAATGATCAGGCCCGACTTTGGCCAGCCAACCTGACCACCATCAGAAAGACTCAACCAAATTATCATACTATGAATGATAATTCCATTAGTCAATAAGCACCAGGCCTTTGGGCCTCCAGTGATTATTAAACTAATGGACTCATTATCACTCACTTAATGGGAGGCTATGACTTAGTTATCACTATAACTTAATCATTTTAGGGACCTAATAATTTTTGAGAATTTTATTAAAGGATAGAAGAGAAAAAATTAACCAGCCAATTTCAATCCTCCCACTGACTTCACCAAGTCAGATTAAAAAGGATTTAATTAAACCCGGCATTAGGAGAACCTAAATCAGTCACACTGATTTACCTAATGACATGGGTGAGCCCTAATCACTAAGTGATCTAATCAAAACCTAACTCACCAGGTTGGCCAGATAAGTGAGATCAGCGGTGGGGATATGCCATTAACTTGTTAGAGATCGAATCAATGCGAGTAGCTCCCACTTAAAAACCACTGGTCAGACTGTCGAACCTACTTTATACACCAATCGATTCATTAGTTTTAATTTGATCAACTTAGTAAATAGGGTTCCACCGCATAGCCATGAATTAAGTCCATCTTGGTCTAGTTAAAGACATGGATCCATTCAACTATAGTTATTGGAGTTGAGTCTAGAGTGTCCTTGACCTAATCTAATTCAACTTTTGATTAGATTTGATCAATTACTCTAATTTAGTCTATTTCTTTAAGCTAACCTTAGGTCTAACCCAATTATGGACCTAATCCATCTAACCCATTGACCCATAAGTTTATGCAATTGTCTTAGGTCTTAATTCACAATTCTAGACCAACTAGACAACACTTAATTCTTTTAATTAAGTATTTGGACTGATGGGTTAGGGTTCGATATTTTGAAAATAATTTTTAAATTTGAAAGGTTTTATTTTCTGTCCACCAAATATGTTGACTCATTTCACAAACAGATTAGCACATTTCATAAACAGCAATCCTATTGCTAATTACATAACAGAAAATAACTCTATCAAAATAAATCATGAATATTCTTTTAGATCTAATCTAACACATTCATGATAAATTTTACAATTGAACCTTTACAATTAAGTCCTTTCGCTGCTTCATCTGCATGGGATATAATTGCAGCGATACCCCTACCGCCATAGGAGAACCCCATCGAATGGAAGGAGAGGGCCTTTAAACCCTACTTTTCTCCTATGACCGGACGATCATGGCAACCAACCCAATTAGACTACTTGCTACTTGGATTAAGTATATCTAAATATACCAACTTCAAAATTTAAATTTTAAATTTTAAATTTTAACTTTCAAATTTCAAACAAATTTCAAATTTTTGAATTTCAAATTTTGAATTTTAAATTTTGAATTTTAAATTTAAAATTTTAATCAAATTTTAAATTTCAAATTTTAAATTTTGAATTTCAAATTTTTAAATTTTGAATTTCGAATTTCAAATTTCAAAATTCAAATTTTAAATTTTGAATTTCAAATTTTTGAATTTTAAATTTTGAATAAATTTTAAAATTTAAATTTTAAATTTTAAATTTCAAATTTCAAATTTAAACTTTTAGATTACAACTTGTTGGGTACAAAATACCCACGGCCGAAGTTCTCAGCAGGATTAGCCCTTGCGAGCCTCGCCCGGCCTCCTATGGGAGCCGGGCTTCGTCGCCAACGTCAACCGCCGGTAAGGTCCGTCCGGACTCCTACGGGAGCCGAACTTCGCCAACAACTTCAACCGCAAGTAGACTCCGCCCGGACTCCTACGGGAGCTGGGCTCCATCCTCAACAATAGCTGCCGGTAAGCCTTGTCCGGACTCCTACGGGAGCCGGACTTTGCCTTTAACTTTAATTGCAGGAAGACTCTGCCCGGACTCCTACAGGAGCCAGGCTTCATCCTCGACTCCAACGGCTGCAGACAAACTTCATCCAGACTCCTACAGGAGCCGGACTCCGCCAACAACTTCAACCGCAAGTAGACTCCGCCCGGACTCCTACGGGAGCCGGGCTCCGTCCTCAACTTCAACTGCCGGTAAGATCCGCCCGAACTCCCATGAGAGATGGGCTCTGTCCATGGCTCCAACCTCAAGAGGGACTTCGCCCGGACTCCTACGAGCGCCAGGCTTCGTCGCCAACGTCAACTGCCGGTAAGGTCCGTCCGGACTCCTACGGGAGTCGGACTCCGCCAACAACTTTAACCGCAAGTAGACTCCGCCCGGACTCCTACGGGAACCGGGCTCCGTCCTCAACATTAGCTGTCGGTAAGCCTTGTCCGGACTCCTACGGGAGCCAGACTTCGCCTTTAACTTTAATTGCAGGAAGACTCCGCCCGGACTCCTACGGGAGCCGGGCTTCATCCTCGACTCCAACGGCTGCAGACAAACTTCATCCGGACTCCTACGGGAGTCGGACTCCGTCAACAACTTCAACCGCAAGTAGACTCCGCCCGGACTCCTACGGGAGCCGGGCTCCGTCCTCAACATCAGGAGCCGGTAAGCCTTGTCCGGACTCCTACAGGAGCCAGACTTCGCCTTTAACTTTAACTGCAAGTAGACTTCGTCCGGACTCCTACGGAAGCCAGACTCCGTCTTCTATTCCGACTGACTCCATGTGGCACACCCCGATGATAGCCACGGGTCCACTCCACTACTCTTCGCAGTAAACTCCGCCTGACCCTGGGCAGCCCACTGCCAGACGGTTATAGATGTCGCTATCAGGCTACTGCCCCCTCTGCCTATAAAAGGGGACCCCAGATACGTTATTCTATAAGCTTTCATCTTTCATCTAAAAACTCTGCTAAATTCTCCATTCGAGCACTCCATTCTTGTTGAGGTAGAGAACTGACTTGAGCGTCGGAGGGTCTTGCCGGAGCAACCCCACCTCCGGTTTAGACTTCCTTTGCAGGTCCCGATGGCGACCGCGACTTCCTCGACTCCAGCTTCTCCGGTGCGAGCGGATTTTTACACCAACAGGATTGGCACTAGAGGAAGGGCTGTGTCTTCGCAGTACCCTTGTTCTTAAAGGAGCACTCAACGGATCCACCTCCGGTCATCTTATCCGACACCCACTCCTCCTTTCCTCATCTGATGCCTTCTCGCGAGGCCTTCACACAACTACCTCCAGCTATGGTCGCCGACAAGGAGTGGCCGGATGATCAGCCTCTATCGGATTCCGTCAACACCATTTCGGGGGGATCCCAGCGGGAGGCAACCAACATTCCAGTTGTATCCCCCAAGCGGCAAAAAGTTGAAGAACCCATAACCTTTATCGAAGAAGACACCCAGGGAGTCCAATTTCCTCATAACGACGCGGTCGTAGTTTTCTTGAATATAGCAAATTACGACATCCGTCGCATTCTTGTCGACAACGAAAGTTCGGCCGACATCTTGTTCTACGATGCCTTTTCAAGAATGTCCGCTCTTCACAGTCATCTGAGGTCGATTTGCTCCCCCCTGGTAGGGTTTACCGGTGATGCCGTTCCGACGGAAGGAATGATAGCTTTGACTGTGGCCGCGGGTCAATATCCAAAGCAATCCAGTGCTTTGGTGAATTTCTTGGTGGTGAAGGCTCCATCCGCCTACAATGCAATCCTTGGCCGACCCGGCCTCAATGCCCTCCGAGCTATCGTTTCGACCTACCATTTGAAGTTGAAGTTCCCCACCAACCAGGGGATCGAAGAGGTCTGGGGAGACCAGGCCCTGGCCAGACAGTGCTACAACATCGCCTTGCAAAGAAGCGATCAGGCTGACCCCTGTCCCGTCGATGGACTCGATGCTCGCGATGACCTCACCGAAGAAAGGGGCGGCCCAATCGAAGATTTGGTACCAATCCCTTTGAATGATGGGAACGCGGAGCATGTGGCGTTGATTGGCTCCAACCTGGGGGAGGAGGTGCGGATGCATCTTATTGATTTCCTCCGAAGGAATGCAGACATTTTCGCTTGGGTTCCAGTAGACATGCCGGGGATTGACACGAAAGTCATGAAGCATCATCTGGCAGTCGATCCAAAGCATCGACCGACAAAAGAAAAAATCTGGAGTCATGCCCCGGAGAGGCAGAAGGCGATAGCCGAGGAAGTGGATAAGCTTCTCAAGGCCGGATTCATTAAGGAAGTCAATTATCCTGATTGGATTTCCAATGTTGTTCTGGTCAAAAAAGCAAACGGCAAGTGGAGGATGTGCATAGACTTCAAAAAGCTGAATAAGGCTTGTCCAAAGGATAGCTACCCCCTCCCCAGAATCGACCAACTGATGGATGCGACCTCAGGCCATGAGCTCCTCACCTTTATGGATGCGTTCTCCGGCTATAATCAAATTAGAATGGCGTCTGAAGATGAAGAAAAGACAGCTTTCATCACTAATTGCGGCCTTTATTGTTACAGGGTCATGCCTTTCAGCCTCAAGAATGCGGGCGCAACCTACCAACGGTTGGTGAACAAAATCTTCAAAGAGCAGATCGGCCGAAACATGGAGGTCTACGTGGACGATATGCTCGTAAAAAGCAAGTCTTTCAGGAATCATGTCACCGACCTCGAGGAGACCTTTGACGCCCTCCGAAAGTATAGAATGAAGCTGAACCCAACTAAATGCGCTTTCGGAGTAACCTCAGGAAAGTTCCTGGGCTTCATGGTATCAGGGCACGGGATTGAGGCCAATCCAGAGAAAATTCGCGCCATCCAGGAGATGACCGCCCCCAAGTCGATCAAAGAGGTTCAGTGCCTCACAGGGAGGATAGCGGCTCTTAATCGCTTCATCGTGAGGTCGGTCGAATGGTGCTTGCCCTTCTTTCAAACCCTCAAGCAGTCGAAGAACTTCTGTTGGACCCCTGAGTGCCAACAGACATTCGAGAAGTTAAGAAGCTACCTTAGCTCACCCCCGCTGTTGGCAAAGCCTGAACCTGGGGAGGAACTATTTTTATACCTAGCGGTCTCTCCCATAGCCCTCGCGGCCGTCCTTGTCGAAGAAGAAACGAAAGTCCAGCGACCAGTCTACTACATTAGCCGCGCGCTGAGGGACGCCAAGACCAGGTACACCAAATTAAAAAAACTGACCTACGCCTTGTTGGTTGCAGCTCGGAGGCTCCGACCCTACTTTCAAGGGCACACCGTGACGCTACTCACCGATCAACCGATCAAGGCGATTTTACACCGGGCTGACACCTCCGGAAGAATGGCAAAATGGGCGATCGAGCTCACAGAATTCGACATCAACTACAGACCTAGACCAGCAGTAAAGGCCCAAATACTGGCAGATTTCATAGTAGAGTGCACCATCCCAGAGGAGGTCGAACCTGAGCAAAGCAAAGTTGACGACCTGAAGTCTCAATCGAACTCCCCCAACGAAGAGGCCAATCCCTCCGATCGCTTTTGGACCCTCTATGTGGACGAATCTTCCAACATGTCGGGTGCAGGTGCAGGCCTGATCTTGGTCAGTCTGGAGGGAGTCATAGCGGAGTACACTCTGCATTTCGAGTTCCCCGCAATAAACAATGGAGTGAAATATGAAGCTCTGATCGCAGGACTAAGGATCACCAGAGAGCTGGGAATAAGTCAGCTCCAGGTGCACAGTGACTCTCAACTGGTGGTGGGGCAAGTCAATGGGAGTTATGAAGCGCGGGAGGACAGTATGGCCAGATACCTTGAGAAGGTAAGGGAGCTCACCCCCGCCTTCAGCAGCTTCAACATTAGATAGATTTCCAGGCTGGAGAATACCAGGGCCGATCTTCTCTCCAAGCTGGCAACATTGGCTCCGGCCGAATTGCCCAGAGGCATCCTCTTCGAAGTTCTAAAACACCCGAGTACAGAAGAATCGCGGCCCGTAATGGAGATCGACCACGAGCCTAGCTGGGTTGACCCACTGATAACCTATCTTAAGGATGGAGTTCTCCCCCAGGATGCGAAGGAGGCTCGGAAACTCCGAAATCAAGCCTCTCGGTACATCCTTTATGAGGGCAAATTGTACAAAAGATCATACTCCTTGCCCCTCTTGAAATATCTCTGGCCCTCGGAAGCTGACTACGCCTTGTGGGAAGTACACGAGGGGATTTGCGAAAACCATTTGGGGGCTAGATCTTTATCCCACAAGCTGCTCCGCCAGGGATATTACTGGCCAACGATGCATCGTGATTCGATTGAATATGTCAAAAAGTGTGATCGATGCCAGAGGTACGCCAACATCCAGAGACAGCCCACCACCGAACTCACACCCTTGAGTGCCCCATGGCCTTTTGCACAATAGGGGATGGATATCCTTGGCCCTTTTCCCATGGCATCTGGGCAAAGGAAGTTCCTCCTCGTAGCGATCGACTACTTCACCAAATGGGTTAAAGCCGAACCACTAGCAAAAATCACGGAAGCAAAAGTTCAAGATTTCATCTGGAAATCGATCGTGTGTAGGTTCGGTCTGCCTAGAACCCTAATCACTGATAATGGACGATAATTTGTGGGAGCGAAATTCGCCGAATTCTGTGAAGATCTAAACATCTCCCACAACTTCACATCAGTAGCCCATCCCCAGGCGAACGGCGAAGCTGAGGTGACCAACAGAACCCTTTTGCAGGGGATTAAGACAAGGCTCGAAAAAGCGAAGGGAACTTGGGCGGACGAACTTTATCATGTGTTGTGGGCGTATCGAACTACTCAGAGGCTACCCATGGGGGAGACCCCTTTCACTTTAGCCTTCGGTACGGAAGCCGTCATCCCCATCGAGCTTAAACTCCCATCAGCACGAGTCGTGGCGTTCGACGAACATTAAAGTTCGCAAGGTCTTAGAGCCAACCTCGACCTACTGAAAGAAAGACGGGAGATAGCTCAGGTTTCGATGGCAGCCTACAGACAGAAGGTTGCTCGATATTACAACGCCCGGATTAAGAACAAAGCCTTTAGAGCGGGAGATCTAGTGCTTCGACGAGCCGCTGTCTCGCAACCTCAGGATCGAGGGAAACTCGTCCCAAACTGGGAGGGACCGTATGAAGTCAAAGAAGTAGTCCGGCCCGAAACTTATTATCTTAAGGAACTCGGAGGAGCCGACCTCCCGCGACCGTGGAGCTCGGAAAACTTGCAGATGTACTACCAGTAATTTCATTTCAATTGAAAATCACATACCTATATGTCCTTGGACAATGCGAACAAACTGTATCAAAAATGAAAGGGAAACCTCATCCCGACAAGGTCGAAGGCCCGGTTCCACTTAGACCGGATGGGGGGAGAGGCCCTACAGCGTCCTAATGTGCCCCCACAGCCATGTCAGGAACAGGAGGAGAACCTCGTCCTGACATGAGCAAAGTCGAAGGCTCGGTTCCATTTAGACCGGATGGGGAGAGAGGCCCTACAACGCCCATATGCGCCCCCACAGCCCTGTTAGGGACAGGAGGAGAACCTCGCCCTAACTTGAGCAAGGTCGAAGACCCGGTTCCATTTAGACCGGATGGGGGGAGAGGCCCTACAGCGCCCTAATGTGCCCCCACAGCCATGCCAGGAACAGGAGGAGAACCTCGTCCTGACATGAGCAAAGTCGAAGGCCCGGTTCTATTTAGACCGGATGGGGGGAGAGGCCCTACAGCGCCCTAATGTGCCCCCACAACCATGTCAGGAACAGGAGGAGAACCTCGTCCTAACATGAACAAAGTCAAAGGCCCGGTTCTTTTAGACCGGATGGGGGGAGAGGCCCTACAGCGCCCTAATGTGCCCCCACAGCCGTGTCAGGAACAGGAGGAGAACCTCATCCTGACATGAGCAAAGTCAAAGGCCCGATTCTTTTAGACCGGATGGGGGGAAAGGCCTTACAGCACCCTAACACGCCCCCACAGTCGGGCCGGGAACGGGAAGAGAACCTCGCCCTGGTTCGAGCAAAGTGGAAGGCCCGGACTCCTACGGGAGCCGGACTTCATCCACGACACCACGGAAGACTCCACCCGGACTCCTACGAGAGCCGGACTTCGTCCACGACACCAAGGAAGACTCCACCCGGACTCCTACGAGAGTCGGACTTCATCCACGACACCAAGGAAGACTCCACCCGGACTTCTACGGGAGCCGAGCTTCGTCCACGATACCAAGGAAGACTCCACCCGGACTCCTACGGGAGCCAGACTTCATCCATGACACCAAGGAAGACTCCACCCGGACTCCTACAGGAGCCGGGCTTCATCCTCGACGCCAAGAAAGATGCCACCCGGACTCCTACGGGAGCCGGGCTCCACCCACGACCCCAATCACAGGAGGGTTCCGTCCGGACTCCCATGGGAGCCAAACTTCACCTTGACTTCAGCGGAGAAAATTTGCGAGCGAAAAGGAAAAAGGAAGGCAACGGACCAGGACAGCTACGGTTGGAAAACAGACAGCGATCGAGGTACAGAAAACTCTGTCACCGTAAGGACTGGGGCTCCCATCGGGAGTCCCAGCTTTTGGAGAAGTTTTCAACACAAAATAGGATAATTTACTTAGGGTGACAGAAGCTCGGATCCCCGAACTGAAGCCCTGGGAGGGACCCCAGGCCCGAATGGCCCCAAGCGAGCCTGCAGCCATTGACGGAAAAATGACAACCGGGTATCTTCGAACGGCGTAAAAGTCGAAAAGGAGCTCGGCAAATAACAATCCTACATGAATAAAAGAGGTCGTCGATGACCTTAGGACGATGTGAAAAAGAAAAGAAGAAAAGGAGGAAGAGAGAAGAAAGAAGAATAAAGAAGTTCGACGGATGACTATTCGATGCAAGATGTAGACGAGATAACAAAATCTCCTTTTCATTTTTCAACCAACAAGGTGTACGTTACAAGACCCGGTGGGCCAAAAAAAAAATAATAATATAAATACATCATCGACGACATCGAGAACACGGTTTGGAAAGGATACGCCGGAAGCCGCTTCAAGCTGCAAACTTCTCTTCCCATTTCGTATCCAGTGCGTGTGGCGGGCCTATCGGCTTTCACCCCGCCTTGCTACTCCGAAATTCTCAGGCAGAATACCTTTACCGGCGGCCCCCGTTATTAAACCCCTGTTGTTGAAGGAATTCTTCCTTGAGCCCCCTTTGAGACGACGGGGATCCTCAGCGGCCACTTGATGATCGGAGAACTCACCGGTCGCTGTTCTCCTCCTCGCCTTCCTCCAAGCCCTAGACATCCCTTCGAGGATGGCCTCCAGGGTGGAGGACATGATGTGGGAACCCCTTAGAGAAGAATCGAGGAGCTGAAGACGGCAAGGACCGGTGCGGAGGAAGTGGCTGAGTAGCTAGGCTCTCAGACGGAAGAAAGGTGCCGTCCTCTCGACAGGATGAAGCCCCGAAGGAAGAGCAGGGGGTTTAAATATTCAACGGATCTTAGTGCAGTTATGGCGGCGGGCGTCCCTAGGCCAACTGGTGCGTGCCACGTGTCCCGTGTGTCCCACTCGCCGCTATCGAGGATTGACTGTTCGCAAATTTTCGTAACGCGATGCTTGGGATCATGTTTCGACGGGAGTTTCGAAAAGACTCTTCAGGTCGTCTTAACCGAAAAAAGGGCTCTGACGTGCGCACATTAAATGCCAACATATCCGAGGGCGGTTATGCGCAGGATTTGAGGGGATAACTTTGGCCATCTCTCTGTACTTCCTTCATTCGAACTTCAAACTCGAAAGTAGGGGGACTAGTGTTGGGTGCAAAATACCCACGACCGAAGTTCTCAGCAGGATTAGCCCTTGCGAGCCCTGCCCGGCCTCCTACAGGAGCCGGGCTTCGTCGCCAACGTCAACCACCGGTAAGGTCCGTCCGGACACCTACGGGAGCCGGACTCCGCCAACAACTTCAATCGCAAGTAGACTCTGCCCGGACTCCTATGGGAGCTGGGCTCCATCCTCAACATTAGCTGCCGGTAAGCCTTGTCCGGACTCCTACGGGAGCCGGACTTCGCCTTTAACTTTAATTGCAGGAAGACTCTGCCCGGACTCCTACGGGAGCCGGGCTTCATCCTCGACTCCAACGGCTGCAGACAAACTTCGTCCGGACTCCTACGGAAGCCGGACTCCGCCAACAACTTCAACCGCAAGTAGACTCCGCCCGGACTCCTACGGGAGCTGGGCTCCGTCCTCAACTTCAACTGCCGGTAAGATCCGCCCGAACTCCCATGAGAGACGGGCTCTGTCCATGGCTCCAACCTCAAGAGGGACTTCACCCGGACTCTTATGGGAGCCGGGCTTCGTCGCCAACGTCAACCACCGGTAAGGTCCGTCCGGACTCCTACGGGAGCCGGACTCCGCCAACAACTTCAACCGCAAGTAGACTCCGCCCGGACTCCTATGGGAGCTGGGCTCCGTCCTCAACATTAGCTGCCGGTAAGCCTTGTCCGGACTCCTACGGGAGCCGGACTTCGCCTTTAACTTTAATTGCAGGAAGACTCCGCCCAGACTCCTACGGGAGCCGGGCTTCATCCTCGACTCCAACGGCTACAGACAAACTTCGTCCGGACTCCTACGGGAGCCGGACTCCGCCAACAACTTCAACTGCAAGTAGACTCCGCCCGGACTCCTACGGGAGCCGGGCTCCGTCCTCAACATCAGGAGCCGGTAAGCCTTGTCCGGACTCCTACGGGAGTCGGACTTCGCCTTTAACTTTAACTGCAAGTAGACTTCATCCGGACTCCTACGGAAGCCAGACTCCGTCTTCTATTCCGACTGCGGGAAGACCTCGCCCAAACTCCTACGGATACCGGACCTCGCTACTGACTCCAACCGAACTTCGACCGACAAGTCTGGATCCCCTGGCAGGCCACAGTAACGGACAACACTGCTCCACTCCCTGCGGCGGACCCTACGCAGCTCCATTACTCCCTGACAGGCCGTATTAACGGCCACGATTTTGCTCCACTCCCTACGGCGGATCCTGTGCAATCCCACCACTCCATGACGAGTCACGACAGCGAACGCCACTCCACTCCTCGTAACTGACTCCACGTGGCACACCCCGGTGATAGCCACGGGTCCACTCCACTACTCTTCGCAGCAAACTCCGCCTGACCCTGGGCAGCCCACTGCCAGACGGTTACAGATGTCGCTATCAGGCTACTGCCCCCTCTGCCTATAAAAGGGGACCCCAGATACGTTATTCTATAAGCTTTCATCTTTCATCTAAAAACTCTGCTAAATTCTCCGTTCGAGCACTCCATTCTTGTTGAGGCAGAGAACTGACTTGAGTGTCGGAGGGTCTTGTCGGAGCAACTCCACCTCCGGTTTAGACTTCCTTTGCAGGTCCCGACGGCGACCGCGACTTCCTCGACTCCAGCTTCTCCGGCGTGAGCTGATTTTTGTACCAACACAACTTAATCTACGTATGCAAATATATATATATATATATCATATTTTAGAACCTGCTCTGATACCATTTGAAGTGAATTTCAGTGCAGGAGTAAAACGATAATTTTAAAACCTTTTCAAAATTATAATTTTATAATGAAAAATATTAATTAATCTAATTAATTAATATATATTTATCCTACACTAGGATCTAAATATGATATATAGCATGTATTTGAATTTAAAATTCAAACTTCTATAGTAAATATTTTACTGTTATGTGTTCAGAACACATTACCTTTGTGCGGATAGTTGATCACCATAATCTGATCATCGTCGGGAGGGTCTGATCATCGTAACACAGCCACACAGTGTGTCTGGCCTTTACGGATCGTCCACATGAAGCTCCCGATCTGATCGGCTCCTCAGAATGCTAGTTCGTGGCTGAACCCTTTTGATGGTCGATATTTATCGAACTCCTTTGATCTTGATCTGCCGACTCCTTGGATGCTCTGGATCATCAGTAGATGCACTTGAGAGGTTGATGATGCTCTCCTTGAAGTTTGGTGGGCTCACGACACTCGTAGCTCACATTCTCACTTCCCGAACTCTAAGCCAAAATCCTAGGGTACACTCCGAAGAAACTTGCACCCACTTGTTTCTTTCTTTTCTCTCCTTTTCTTTTCTTTTCTCATGCAAGAAAGCTCTCTCATGCCACCCTTTTTTCTCAGATGTCTCCTTATGCATGCCCAATCTTATCTCCCTTTTAAAATGATGCAAGACCGCATCTTTGCAACATTTTTACCGTGTGAGAGGATAAAGATAAGTGATTGCTCATTTGAATTCAAATTGAATTTGAATTCAAATGCCAACCAACTCATTCCTATCCACTCTACGCATGAGAAGAGAAGGGCATGGGCTCTCTTGTGCATGGAGAGTTTACATGAGAAACTCTTTCTCGTGTAAAGCAAGGGGCGCACAAGATAAGGTGGGTGGCGCATAGATTAGTTGGTTGCCCATTCAAATTCAAACATCCTTTGAATTTGAATGGAAAACTAACTTATTTTTATCTAGATAATTGGTGCACAAGAGTGGGTGTGGGATGCCTTCTGCATGGGAGAAAATTCATGAGAAGTTGCTTTTCGTGAATTCAAATGGGCGCAGAGAAGTGAGGTGGCACAGGGAGTTGAATTCAAAAGGTGGTTTGATCATAATTGAACCAACCTAATCAAAATAGATTAAACACAATTAGACTAAGTTAAACCCAACTTAATTAGGCTTATTTAGGCTCAATAAAATCTTAATCAAATCAAGAATTGACTAAGCCCAACCCCTGATCAGATCAGGGACCAAAACATCTTAGCGATTAGGTCCACACTTAACCTAATCGGGTCAAACCCAACTGAATCCAATTCAATTGGACTTGATCCAAAAATAATTACTCAATCAAATTGAGTTAATCAATGATCAAATCATTAATTAAAACTCTCATAAATACTGAGTCCAAATCCAATGGGCAATCGGGCATCAGGGTCCATCAATATGAAACCCTGATCAAAAAAGTATCAAACCAGTGGGACTCTTGACCCCGGTACCCAAATTGTGTGGAACTCATGATCAGAGAATCTTAATTCTCGATCACAGAGTCTCAGATACATAGGACTCAAAGTCCACGAGCATTAAGACTCTTCACCAGCCATCAGATCAGATAGGAACCTCTAATGTGTGTGATCCCGCAGGTTCGAACTTAAGCCGGTAGCACAGGAATCAATTTCTGTACTAATCAAAGTGACCATCTAGCAATGGTACCTGACGTCCAGATAGGTCGAATAGTCACAATCATAATACTCAAAATCTACATGAATATGGTTACTATATAATTCATCCCTTTTGACCCCTGTGTTTAGGACGACTCAGGGTTAAACTGTCAACCCTGATCAGATCATCTGAATCATGCTCAACTCAAACAGTCTTGTGACTCCTCACTAGGACTATCCTGGCCAAGATTTTGCTAAATTGAAATATGACTGTACACAGCTCCTGAACTGGAGTGGTCAATTTCATCTTGACACACGCATCGATAAGTCAAGTACTTGACTACACCCAGCAGCCTTCCATCACTGAATTAGAAATTCAGGTAGTCCAGTGCCTAAGTGCAGTGAGTTGCTTGCAAGTCACTGTGGCGGTCTCAGGTCGGAGGGACAGTTATACCCATATCCCATCGGAGCAAATCTTCACAGCAGAAAAAAGCTCCAGAGTCGGTCACGTTCAGTGCAGATGTACCCTTACATCTCACCTGTATGCCATACCAGTGTCTCCACACTCCTTGGTTAAGAGGACAACCAACCCATATGGCACACAATGACCTATGCTTGATAAATGTTGTTGTCCTTGGTAACAACGTATCATTTGGTCGTGAATAGGTTTAAGGACTAAATGATAAATCCTCTTTTGTCGAGTCTAAATAGTCCTAAGAACTTCACCACAATACAGGAGTTCATTAGAAGATGAAATAATTTATGATGAAAAAAGTTAAAATAATTTTTATTAATTTATAATTCATGTACTAATACAACAAAGGAGCTCAACCATCAACAGGCTGACGATTGGCTTTGGGACACTATTCCCAACACATATGACACAATGAAATAAGAAATTCATGGAGAAATAAAAGGAATTTAAGAGTTTGACATGAAATGGACTCTTCCATTTCTTTTCTCATATATGTAATGTCTCTTTTAATTTATGGCATGGAGTTCCTTCTAAGAGAAAGACTCTTCCTTATCTTCCATGCCCACATGTCCCTAGGCACCATTTGATGGTGCACAAAACAAAGGATCCATGGAATCATGTAAGGAAATTAAGATATTTAGTTCAGAAGGACTCTTTCTTCTTAATGCCAAAATTAAATGGAGCATTACAATAAATTGTGTGCATGCGGTGTTGGCATGGAGAAGGCTAATTCACATGAAACTCTTCCAATAAAAACTAGATACACTACCTATTAATTGATGGTTCAAACCCAATCATATTAGATCAAGGCAACAAGTAAAGGGTTAGCACAAACACTTTTGCACTGAATCCAATTAGGAACTTGGATTAATTCATGTATTAGAAATTCAATTAACCCATTAGATTTACAATAAATCCAAATAGATTGGAACAAAATCAAATTTCTATTATGTATGACCCATTAGGTTCTAAATCTAGCCAGTAGTGGATCCAGACTCATAACATAACCTTAATCTAATTAGATTCGGTCAGCTTAAGAGTCCCAATCAACTAGGACTCTTTCTAATTGATTCTTGAATTGAACTCTTTTAATTCTGATGAGTTCACAAGTCCAGATTGACATCTAGCAACATGTCATAATTATTCAAAAGATTTAAAATTTGATAGAAATACCAAAATTATCCTTTCTTGATGAGTTACCGTGTAATTCAATCCTTTGATCACATAATATCCCAAAAAGGCCATGGGCATGAAACTATGTCAAATTTAAATATCTATCTATATGTATTTTGATTCAATGATGATGACTCGATTGATGAATCAGTAAAAATCTTTTCTACTGTTCATCCCTACTCTGATCAGAGACTCTCAGAGTCATCATCCTATGAGATCACATAGGATATTCTCTCCTCCTATAAAGACTGACCGATTTCTTATTGACTACTCACAACCTCCATGCACACTTTGCCATACCCAGAATATCCCATACATATCTCAAAGTAGTGTGCTAGGGTATAAACCAAAGTAAGGGTCCATGTACATAAGGTATCATGGTGATCTCAGATCAAAGGATCACATGTACCACTCCCACTGAAGAACCATCTGTTGATATGCTGTAAGGCTCCATTAGATGTTCTTCCTACAGGTCAGTTCAGTGAACTCATCTCTAATGAGCACCCATATTCTTGTATTAGTATCATCACACAAGTGATTGTGAGATCAACTACCCTCTCCATCAAGCATACATTGGACATACTAGTCTTATTGGTATTATCGATCTCTGACTCGATAATCTAATAATTAAAAATATTTTAGATTGAAGCTATCAAAATTTTAGATTTCACTGACATGATCTCATCATGGTCTTAAAATCATTGCCCTAATCTATGGGATTTATCATAATCATAAAAATATGATTCAGCAAATAATAAAATATAATACCTCACGAATAAAATAACTAATGTCATACAAATGAGTAGGAAGAAAATAAAGAAAAATCTCTTCACATTCCCATGCGATTGGGTTGTCGGGCACTATTCTTTTAGTAAGGCCGAAGCAAAAGAAAAATATTTTCACTGTCATGCTGAAGGCCACTAGAGAAGGAACTATCCAACATATCTGGAGAGCCTAAAGACCAGAAAGGATGATAAACCTTCAGAAAGTATACTCGTAATTGAATCTAACCTTATGGTTTCTTCTACTTCTAGTTGGATATTAGACTCTGGGTTGAGTGCTCATATATGTACCTCAATGCAGGGTCTAATAGAAAGTAGGAGGTTGAGGGAAGGTAACATGATCTTTTGGGTTGGCAATAGAGCAAAAGTTGCTGCAGAGGCCATTGGCATTTATCCTGTATGATTACCGTCTAATTTTAGATTAGATTTAAAAGACTATTATTATGTTCCTGTAGCTAGTCGGAGTTTGATTTTCGTATCTGTACTAGCACAAGAAGATTTTAAAATTAATTTCAATAAAGACTTTTATTTCATTTATTTATGAAATAAATTGATTGCACGAGATCTTTTAATCGACAGTCTTTATCACTTGCATGTTGATGCGAATGTAAACTTAAACAAGCAAATAGTGAATGCCGTAAGCCAAAAGAGATCCAGAGATGATATTAACCAGAAGTACTTGTGGCATCATAGACTAGATCATATTGGAGAGGATAGGATAAATAAACTGAAAAAAGATGGGATCTTTGGCTCTCTTAACCAAGAGTCGTATCCAGCTTAGGAATCTTATCTTCAAAAAAAAATGGCCAAGTTATCTTTTGTAGGATATGGGGAAAGGGCCACTGAGTTACTTATCCTGGTACACATCGATATGTGTGGGCCATTTGATGTGCAGATCAGGGATGGTTATGCCTACTTCATTATCTTTATGGATGATTTATCTAGGTACGGATATATGTATCTGATGAAATATAAGTTTGAATTTTTGAAAGGTTCAAGAAATTCAGACATGAGGTAGAAAAATAAACTGGTAAACCCATTAAGGTTCTTCGATTTGATCGAGGAGGTGAATATCTTAGTCTGAAATTTTTGAGATATCTTAAGGACAATGACATAATCTCTTAATGGACTCCTCCTAGAATACCTCCGGTCAATGGGGTATCTAAAAGGAGGAACAAGACCCTATTAGATATGGTCAGGTCCATAATGAGCTTCACTGATCTACCCTTATATCTTTGAGGATATGTCTTGTTAACCGCCATTCACCTATTGAATAAGCTTCCATCAAAGTCTGTTCCTACCACACTGTATGAGATATGATTCGGTAAGAAATTGAGTCTAGGTTATCTTAAGACTTGGGGATGTCTTGCCTATATCAAGAGACAGATGGCTGATAAATTTGAGGATAGATCTATTATAGCTAATTTTATAGGGTATCCTAAGGAATCCATAGAATACTACTACTACTTTCCACAAGATCACAATGTGATTGTGAGTCAGAATGCCATATTCCTAGAAAAATAGTTTATCTAGGATGGTGGTAGTGGGAGGTTAGTTGAGCTCGAAGAGAAGGTCTCTGAAAAGCCAAAAGCTATAGATCCTCAGGAATCCATTGTTCATGAGCCTGTAGTTGATGTTCCTCTACCACCTCATAGATCTAACAGGGTCTCCCGACCTCCTGAAAGGTATATGGGTATGCTTATGGAGGAAGTAAAGAAAATATTCCTTACGAGAGATAAAGATCATGATGATTATCCTAACACCTTTGATGAGGTGATGTCTGACATCAATTTTGAGAAATGATTAGATGCTCTGAAGTTAGAAATTGACTCGATGTACTTGAACCAAGTATAGACCTTAGTAGATCCACCTAAGGGTATTGTACCCATTGGGTGTAAATGGATCTACAAAAAGAAAATAGGTGCTGATGGTAAGGTAGAGACCTATAAAACTAGGCTTGTGGCTAAAAGTTGTAGTCAATGCGAGGGCATTGACTATCAGAAAATCTTCTCGTTCGTAGCTATGCTGAATTCATCCATACTCTATTTGTTGTTGTTGCTTACTATGATTATAAAATCTGGCAGATGGATGTAAAAACTGCCTTCTTGAATGGATATCTTAAGGAAGATATCTATATGGAGCAGCCTGTGAGTTTCGCATCTGATGATGGTGATCACAAAGTCTGCAAGCTCCAAAGGTTCATATACGGATTAAAACAAGCTTCTTGAAGTTGAAATCATCATTTTGATGAAGCAATCAAATCGTTTGATTTTATCAAAAATGAAGAGAAACCATGTGTATATAAAAGGATCAATGGGAGTGCGATAACATTCCTCATATTGTACGTGGATGATATCCTCTTTATTGAGAATGATATTCTCATGCTGACCACGGTCAAAAGATGATTATCTAAGGAATTCTCTATGAAAGACCTAGGGAAAGCATCCTAACTTTTTGAAATAAAGATCTATAGGGATAGACCTAAATGGATACTAGGCCTGTCACAAAAGCTATACATAGATAAAGTGCTGAAGAGGTTCAGCATGAAAAACTCTAAAAGAGATCTTTTACCTCTTAAGCATGGTATTAATCTTTCTAAAATGATGTGTCCGACCATATTTGAGGAAGTACAGTGCATGAGTAGGATTCCTTATGCCTCAGCCATAAGAAGTCTCATGTATGTTATGCTATGTACTCGACCTGATATTGTCCTTGCTGTGAGTGTCACAAGCAGGTATCAGTGAAATCCAGGCAAAGATCACTGGATAGCTGTGAAGAATATTCTTAAGTACTTAAGAAGGACTAAAGATCTGTTCTTGATCTTTGGAAAAGATTCAGAATTATAACTCGAGGGGTATACTGATTCAGACTTCATGTCTGATCCTAATGATGGAATATCTACATCAAGGTGTATTCTTATTCGGTATATTGAAAGAATTTTGAATAATCAATCAATGGAAGCTAAGTATGCTGTAGATGTGTAGGATAAATTTTAGTTCTAATGTTAGTTGTAGAACTGGATGTTATGTCATTAGATGTCATGTCACAGTACTCTAAAGATGATGGCACCATAGCCCTTGCTAAGGAGCCAAGGTCTCACCAGAAGTCTAAGTAAATGGAGTAGCGGCATACGCAATTATCTTGAAAAAAAATATATCGAGGTGCGAAGAGTAGACTCTGTGGATAACATAGCAAACTCGCTGACTAAGCAGTTGAGCCAACCAAAAATAAAAATCCACCTTGAGAAGATAGGACTTTGATTTGTGGCCAATTGACTTTAGTTCAAGTAGGAGATTGTTTGATGTATGTCCTAGAAGCCAATATGGCTGACACATTGTAATAAATCTAGGACATAATTTTATACTTAATACATTGATATGATCAATAAAAGGGTAAGTTCATTTTTCATTCAAGTGTGATGTATCCTTGAATCATCTATGAAATTAATTTTTGATATATATTTTCAAGATGTTGAGAATTAGAGATGAATATTTAATTCCTAAATGCTCTCGATCATAGAATCATCATAAGGATGATGATCGATCCGGATAGACTGATGCATAGATCACTTTCTTTGGGATGATGGATCTCTAGTCTATAGTGTAGAGACACTAGACGACGAGTGTGGGTAGTTGCTAGAGAACAACTAGTACTGAGTATGACCATACGAGAGATCACTTGGATTTTTACTCAATCATCAGTGACGTCTCGATGCTGTAGTGGTGTGACTGATCTTTTGATCTGAGATGGCACTACTACTCATAGTGAGGCTGCTGGAGTTTGATTGATACATAAATATGGATCTCAATATGTCCTTATAGTGGATATTGATGATAGTTGATCCACTATAGGAGTTGGATGTGCATCAAGATGGGATCTATCGATCTTGATAGAAATGAGTAGTCCTATGAGATTTGAGAGGCTAAGTCTGAGAATCTATGACCACAGTAGTGTGATTGATGAAAAAGAGTTTCCATAGAAGTCACAACTGGACTTAAGCTAATCGAATCTATCATATGACTGATATTTTGATGATTTATCCATGACCTGCCATCTAGTCGGGACTCACGATAGAGAGACTGAATCATATATTAACTACACCTAGAGGTTCATTTCAGTTTTACTGGATTGCCACTACATACTGCTAGGTATCACTGGTGGATTGTGAGAGCTCACTAGGATTGTTCTGGATCGATAATTCTTGATGAGTTAGAGTGAAATTATTCCAACCCATTAAAAAGAATTTCAATGATACTTTGATAGAGATCATTATATATCTCACTACCAGCTAGAATTGAACCTACGAGGTCACATAACAAAGGGATTAGGCCTAGAATTAGCAATCGAGCTTATGAAGTGTTAATTGAATTTAGAAAAACTTGATTGGGTTCAAGATAACCTTGCTAACATATGGTGGGACCCAATTTCTTTTTCTATTTGGATTTCTTATTTAATAAGATAATTCAAATTTAATTATCTGCTAATAACTTAAATGAATAAGATTTATTAGACTCCAATTGTTGGGTGTCTAAGATTTTGGATCATATGAATTAAGGATGTAAGTCCCTTATTAATTTTCTTGATAGTTATTATGGGGCGCCACCTTGATTGGATCAAGTTAGACGTGTCTTATGATTAGAGGGCCTTTTGATTTCATATGAGGTATCCCTTGGGTGCAAGAGGGTATGAATAATTGGGTGCAAGGGCTCCAAGAGTTGGCACCTAATAAAGTTCCTAATGTAAGTTAAATAACTTAAGTTATTAGGAAATCTAGTGCAAGTAAGACTTGTATCATAAGATTGAATAGGATTCAATCCTTATGTCTATTTAAAGGGACCTTCCCTAAGGTCTCTAGTGTATCCAAACCAGCAGCCCTCCAAGCCTTATAGATCCCCCCATGCCCTCTCTTCCTCTCCCTTCTCCTTCTCCCTTGGCATCCCACACGTCCCACACCTTGGGCATCCCACTTCTCCTCCACACCAAGGGCACTTGGGAGTCCACCTTGTGCTGGTTACCACCTGCTGGTAGTAGCATAATACAAGAGAAAAAAGCAAGAGAAGAAGAGAGAAAAAAAAATAAAAAAAAGAGATCAAGTGTTGATCGTGATCCAGGCTTCGTTCAGATTCAGCAAACTAAATTTTTTTAGAGAAAAAAATTCAATTTGAAGAGAGCTATTCCAGGCTTATCCCGAGTAGATACCCATATAGATACTTGTGTAGCTAGAAATTTTTTTTTTCTTCCAGATCTAGATTTGAAGAAAAAAATTGTGAAACAAGTATGCGATTTGATCACAATCTAAATTTCAGCATATGTCAATTTCAGCATATGAATTAGATCCTTATAGTTTTATATTTTTATGCATACATGATTTAGATTAAAAGTATCTTAATCTTATATTTCACTGCAGTATTTAGAAAATAAAATTTTGAAACACATATGCATACCCCAAACCTCGAATTCCAACAAAGATATAGCCATATCGATCATGAAGAGGGGTCTAATGGGATCTAGATTCACCTATTCTCTAGACAAGACTCTCTCTTGAATCTATACTGAACTTTTGGAGTGCACGTATAAATATATTCACGTGGATGAAGGTGCTTCTGACCGGTGCCAGATAGAAGGAAAAGGTCAAAAAATGAAGCAGAAAAAAAGTGAAGCCCTGATCAAACCAAGTCAGTCAACCATTAATAAGCGAGCTTCATCTTGACGATTGGGTCAAAAGTTGAACAACTATGATAGGCATAACTCCTATACTTCTCTTTCTACTCTCTGTACGTAGATCTTGATGGAGATCAAAGGAGAGGAGTATGTTTGATACTCTCCACCGATGAAAGCACCACCGAGGAGCCATGATAGGAAGAAGTACTATCAGTTTCATCATGATCATGGATACGATACCGAGCAGTGCATTCAACTTAAGAATGAAATTGAGGTCCTGATTCGATGAGGCTACCTCGAAAAGTTTCGACGAGATCGTCCGACTCAACCTCCCACCAACCAACAGTCTCAGCCATAAACTGAGGAAACGATCAACAATTAGCCAACAGTGAGAGTAATCAACATGATCTCTGGGTGATCGAAGGATTGGAGGGCAACTTCCAAAGAAGAGTCGATAAAGAGATAATGACTGGATAATGTAATCTCTTTTTCAAAAGATGATGTTAGGAGAATTCAAACTCTCCATGATGATGCTATCATTGTCTCGACGACGATAGCAAATTATGATATAAAAAAAAATTTTAGTTGATAATGGAAGCTCAACTAATGTTCTTTTTTACTCAATTTTCTTCTGAATGCGACTACCGACCAATCGACTCAGAAGAGTCTCGACACCATTAGTCGATTTTACTGGAGATACAGTTACTGTAGAAGGAGAAATCACTCTCTCACTAACTACAAGAATAGATCCACAATAGAGCACTATTCTCCTGACATTCACTATCGTCCGAGTTTCGTTGGCTTACAATGCCATACTTGGACGACCTGGGCTTAATACCCTGAGAGCAGTAATCTCAACATATCACTTACTGATCTGATTTTTATCAAAAAATAGAGTCAGAGAAATACATAGAGATCAACAGCTTGCTCGATGTTGCTTCCTGATCTCTACCTAAAATAATCAATCTGAAGACTCTTTGTCTGTTGATAAATTGAACCAAAGAGAAAATGAAGAAAGAGATGAACCAGTCAAATAACTGATTTTTATCCCATTAAAATAAGAAGATCCTAAGAAGATGATCAAAATTGGATCGCAGTTTTCTGATCCAGAGTGGTAACAACTGGTGAATCTACTAAGAGCAAATATCGATATTTTTGCTTGGTCGACAACGGATATGTCAGAAATTTCTTTAAAAGTAATAACCCACTGACTAAACATTGATCCTAAAGTTAGACCGATGAGACAAAAGAAAAAATCTTTTGCTCCTAAAAGACAGAAGGTCATCGACGAAGAGGTTGACAAGCTCCTCGCAACTGGCTTTATCAGAAAAGCTAATTATCCCAATTGGCTCACCATGTAGTGATGGTGAGAAAAGCCAATGAAAAATAGAGAATCTGCATCGACTATACAAATCTAAATGAAGCTTGTCCGAAGGATAGTTTTTCTTTACCAAAGATTGATCAATTAGTTGATGCAACTTCAGGACACCAACTCTTAAGTTTCATGGATGCTTTTGCAGGCTATAATCAGATTTGGATGGCATCCGAAGATAAGGAGCACACTACCTTCATAACTGATAAAAGCATCTACTGTTATAAAGTAATCCATTTGATTTAAAAAATGTTAGAGCTACTTATCAATGGCTAGTCAACAAAATATTCAAAGCATAAATTGGATGAAATATGGAAGTCTATGTGGATGATATGCTGGTGAAAAGTCTTCAAACTTCTGATCATGTTCGGGATTGGAGGAAGCCTTCGGCACACTTCGATGACATCAAATAAAATTGAATCTGACTAGTGTGTATTCGAAGTAACTTCTAAAAAATTTTTTGAATTTTTTGTGTCATAACGAGAAATTGAAGCCAATCCTGAGAAAATAAAGGCTATCATCAATATGAAGCATCCAAGCTTCAAGAAAGAGATACAATAATTTAATGAAAGAATCACTGCACTCAACTGATTTATCTTCAGGTCGGTAGAAAGATGCTTGCCCTTCTTCAAGATCCTGAGACAAGTAAAAGACTTCTCATGGTCAGATGAGTACCGATAGTCCTTCAAAGATCTAAAAAGATATCTGGTATCTCTACCATTGTTTGTAAAACTAAAGGTCAGAGAAATTTTGTATCTCTATTTGATGACTTCGATGGAGGCAGTAAGTTCAGTGCTCATCCAGGAGGATGAAAATCGAATTCAATGACCTATTTACTACACCAGTAAGGTGCTTCATAACGTTGAAATAAGATATTCAAGGGTAAAGAAGATGATTTATACTCTAATCATATCATCACAGTGACTTCATCCATACTTCTAAGCACATTCCATTGTTTTCTTGACAGATCAGCCATTGAAGATGATTTTATACCGACCTGATGTTGGGATGCGTAGGTGATTTCATGTAAGTATTTCAAAATTTTTTCAAAAAAATTATAGTGAAAGATAACTAAATTAATTAAATTAATCTAATATACATATGATCTAATCATCAAATCAATCTACTCTAGGATCTATAACATGTTATGTTACATATAAAATCTGAAATAATTTGAAGATAAAATCAGTATGCATGCATATGAGCAGTAGATCACATCAACTTCTAATCTGAGTTCAGAACTCCATACCTGATTATGGATAGACGATCTCCGCCACTGAGAGATATGGTAGAGAGAATCTTTGCTGGTTGCTCACAACCACATACGTGTTCGACCTCTATAAGAAATCCACTCGAAGCTCCGATCTGATCGATCTTCTCAAGAGTGCTAGCTCGTGCGAAGATCTTCTTCTTGGTTGATCTAGATTCTTTTTTTAAATCTTTGAAATCTTTTTAGAGGTTGAAGATAGAGTTTTGGAGGAGATGAAGAGGTAGAAGAAAGATAAAGAAGAAAATATTTTTTTTTAATTTATTCTCTCTTTCCAAACCCTTAGAACCAAAAATTTGAAATTCAGATTTTTGCGCACACCCCAAGAGAGAGGACCCTCCTCTCTATTTTTTATACTATAAACTATGTCCAAACTTTCACCACATGAAGAACTCTCTTTTGGTATCTTAGATACACAAAAGAAACTATAAAAGCCCCTTTCATAGGCATATAAGGAGGTGGGGTGAAGAGTCTTAATGATCTTGGACTCTTACAGGATTCTGCCTCCCTTCATAATTCTATATCTCAAAATATATCAAAAAAATATGAGACACTCTTTTTTATATTTTTTTACATTAAATTAGTTCTATAACTAATCTCTTATAAAAAGTATCCTCAAATTATCACACATATAAGGAGAAAGAAATTTATTGGCATGGAGAGGTTGATCTGAATGAGAACAGATTCCCCTAATAAGAAATATTTTGAAATCTATTTCAAAACCTTTATTTTATCAAAATCAAATTATATTTGGATGTGAGATAGATAAGGAAAAGGACTATTTGGTATGAGAAAATCTCACACAAAACAATTTTGTATGTAGAGATATATGGCATGCAATCTGGGTTGGTGCAAGGAGAAGAGTTTTATTCCAATAAGGACTCTTAATTTTCTTATTTGAATCCAAATCAAATCACATCTGGTTTAGCCCAAATAAAATATATAAAATCTAATTTAATTAGGTTCATAAATTTTTAATCAAATTTTAATCAAATTAAAAATTGATTGAACCAAAGTCTTGATAAAATTAGAAAAAATTCTCCCTTAACGATTAGGTCATCTCATAACCTAATCGGGTCAAACCTAATTGAATCTAATTCAATTAAATTTTGTTTAATCCTCTTTTCTCAATCAAATGAGCTAATTAGTAATCTAATTACTAATTAATTCTCTATTAATTTATAAACACTTGGTGAATTAATTTATTACAACTTTTGCATAAGGTTAACCATCAATCGAATTGATGATTAAGCCCTTAAACGATTCTCAATCGTTGATCAGCTACATGATCAGTCAAAAACTTTTTTTGAGTGTGACCCCATAGGTTTGAACCTAAGTTGATAATACAAAAATAATTTTTTGAACCAATCGATATAACCATCTAGCAATGATGACTCGATGTCCGGATAGTTTGAATGATGGCGAGGCAACATTCAAGAACCTATTGGCGTATGGTTACCGTATAACTCATCCCTTTGATCTTAATGCTTGAGAATGACCTAGAATTTAACTATCAATTGTAGATAAGTTATCCACATTTTATTTCAATCTTTTTTAGATCCATCACATGGATTACTCAGGCCCAGATTTTGCTAAATTGAAATACACTAATGCATATCTTCTACTAATTCAGAGGGATCAATTCTATCTTGACTCACACACTGACTTGACAAGTACTTGACTGTACCCAAAAATCTTTTATCACTGAATTAAAAATTTAGTTAGTTTAGTATCAAAGTATAGTGAGTTGCTTGTAGATCACCATGGTGATCTCATATCGGAGAGACACTTATATTCATACCCTTTGTGAGCTATCCTTGACAGCAGAGTGCTCTGTAGTTGGTCATGTTTAGTGACGATGTACTCCTACATCTCACCTGCATGTCATACTAGTATCTCCATACCATTTGGTTATGAGGACAACCAACACATATGGCACATAACGACCTACACTTGATATCACTATCGTACTAGTAATAGCGTATCGTTTAGTCACGAACCAATTTAAGGACTACGTGATAAATCCTCCTTTATTGATCAAAGTAATCCTAAAGACTATATCATAACATAGAAATTCGTTAGCAGATGTATCCTTATAATAAAAAATACCAAATAACTTTTATTATTTATCAATTTATATACATTTATAATTAGCACAATCGTCAAACGATTGGCTTTAGGACACAATTCTCAATAACTCCCACTTGGACTAAAGCTAATTAGTATAGTATCACATATCCATCTTCGATTTATCATCTCAGAACTCTTAGATACTAAGACTTTAGTAAATGGGTTCGTCACGTTCTCTTTTCTGTCAAACTTCTAAAGATTGACGTCACTTTAACAGATTTTTCTGAATAAGGTGGTAGCGATGCAGAATGCCTGATAAGCTAATGGGACTTTCGACTCCTTGGCATAAGCTATGGCTTCGATACTGTACAATACAGCAGGACCATCATTGAAGGGTGCCACTCCTAGCTTGCTAGTGAACCTGTACAATCATATATTTTTTTTATAAGCATCGAATGCTGCAATATATTCTGCCTCACAATTTGAATTTGGCTATATTGCTCTGCTTGAAACCATTCCAGCAAATTGCTCCATTATTTAGTATAAGGATATATTCCAACACGTTCTTGCTATTATTACATTTAATTAAAAATTAGAATCAAATTTCATAAGTTTTAAGTCAAATTCTCCATAACTGAGTTACCGATCCTTAGTATTTCTCAAATACTTAAGGATAACCTTCTAATAATTTTTATCCGAATCTTGCAAGTATCCACTCACTACCTTAGTGAGTATACTATATCCAGTCTCATATATAGTATACATGATAGAATAAATTCTATTCATAAACATCCTATATATGTTGGACTAAAAAAATCCAAGCAACCTCTTAAATCTATCTCTATAGATCTTCATCACTAGGATGAGAGATACTTTTCTCAAAGTCCTTTATGGAGAACAATAATAACAGTAAAATTTTTATTTCTTATAATATAAAAAATATCATTCTCGATTAAAAAAATTTCATTCACATACAGGATAAGAAATATGCTCATAGAACTATTAACCCATTTGTATTTACAGAGTTCTTCTTCATTCTCAACGAAGCCATGCGTTTTGATCACTTATCAAAATGCACGTTTCAACTTCAAAATATTTAGCATTGCCACAAGTGAAAATATCTTGTTATGGTCAATACCATAATGTTGACAATATCCTTAGGCAACCAAACGAGCTTTTAGATCTCCACCTCGTCTGTGCTACTCTGATCCTATTGAAGATCTACTTACACTCTATAGGTTTTACCACTTCAAGTGGATCAACGAGTGTCTATAAATCGTTGATCTTCATGGACTCCATTTTAGACCTATGGCTCCAAGCCATTAATCAGAGTCGAATCTTTGCATGGCATCCATGTAGGTGATCAAATCTTTATTGTTCTCATCAAGTTCAACAGGATCACGTCTCGAAACAAGAAATCAAAATATCTATCCAACAGACGCGATACTCTACCGGATCTTCTTAATGGTGCCTCTATAATGAATTTTAAGTTTGATCTAATCAAATCTGATTCTATGGGTTCATCGGATTGTGTCGGTTCTTCTATCTGTTGAACTTCATAAGTTTTACATTAAAGTCATCAGTATCTTCATCAAGATACTTCTTTTCTAAAAAGAATACTGAACAACTCTCATTCTTTAGCATGGTAGAAGTTACATCCCCTAGATTCTTTAAGGTTACCCTACAAAATAATATATATAGGATCAAGATCCAAACTAATATGTCTACAAATGCTTGACATAAAATAAATACTTCCAAACCCTAAGGTAAGAAAGTATCGACTTATGCCTAGTCCATATCTCATATGGAATCTTTACGACTGATTAATTTAGAATCCAGTTCAGAACATAACAAATAGTTTTAAGAGCATAACTTCAAATGGAGACTGACAGACTTATAAATCTCATCATGGATCGAACTATGTCTAACAAAGTCGATTCCAATAAGAGAGAATCTTTATTCTCTTCTAGATATGTCAAAAACTCACCGAAAGGACATTCTCCTCTTTGGTCTGACCGAAGAGTTTTAATACTCTTTTCAGTTTATTTCTCTACCTTATTATGAAATTATTTGAATATTTTAAATAATCTAAATTTATGACAAATATATTTGTAGATCCAATACATCAGTATATATCAGATTCAGAATATCATTGGCTCGTTCATCTTTTCCAGCAAAAGATGACTTAATCATCTTACTAAGGAGATAGGATTGACAGGTTGACAATGATTCACAATCATTGACCTCAAAAATTATCTTCTGTTGATCCTATTCTTATTTATATGATCGAGCTTAAATTATAAAAGGTAGGCTTTCATGATATTATCTATTTTAGAGAGTTTGTTTGATTGTGTACAATACACTAACAGGTTGTGACTATTCATAAATGTCATTTCTCAGTTGTCCACATGATTTTAATATCATTTATAATGATATCATAAAATTATTAGACAATAGTGACAATCACTAAAATGATATTTTTAGAATTGAAAATAGGCTCGACAATTCCTAAAATCAAGATTGGAACATAACTTCCAACTCTAATGTTCAAGAATCTCTTGTTGTTTTCAAACTTTCTACTAATCTGAAGTCATTACAATAATTTGCATAGACTTCTGATATTCAATACCCAGGTAGTAGTGTCATAGATAGAGAAATCATAAGGTGTTATCATATAAGTACCTTATTTAGCAATCTTTTGCTGATTTTTCTTCCTTTACCTGTTCAGATCAATGGACTCTGCCAAACCAGGTTAACCTTAGACTCTTTTATCAGTTCAGACTCATTAGCCCAAGTACGACTCTTTTGCACCTTCTTTTCTTTTTTCTTTCTCAAAGAATTATTGCCACACTGAAGACACATCTTCAGAGATACGAAAGAACTCCTTCAATATTTGAAAAATTTTCTCCTACTGAGCATTATCGAATTTGCAACTAAATTCATGTTCTTTGCTGCTCTCAATAACACCACATAGTGATTTGATCATGTGGCCACTTCTGATAAGTGTCTTTGATTGCATCACATGTGTTGGATATGAAAACTTCAGGTACTAGATCTACAATCATATTTAGGATCCATTCATACTCTAAAATTATTTACAACTTTCGATACCAATTATCGAAGTTGGATCCTATAAATCAGTCACTGTCAAACAGTGAATGAAGCAACGGACATCTAGCCATAACTAAAAGAAAAACACAAGACCTCTATGTTTTATAAATTGATTAAGCTTAAAGACTTAAACTTTGTCTAAAAGTTCTCTCACTATTTTAGTCGAATTGGTAGCCTCTGCCTCCAATCCAAGGAATTACCTTAATTCTTTAACAGGTACTAGAATCCACACAAACTGCATACAAGCCCAAAGATGGCTTGGTCAACCCATATGTATCTATGGATAGGTTCTCAACCAATTATTTTTTTAAATAATTTTTAGTAATTAATTTTGCTCTAGATTTTATTTTAGTAGGCGATGGGCCTCCACTGAAAGTTATGATTAGGTTAAACCATAAACATGAATCTACTCAGTGTTTCTAACTAATGAATGATTAGATCCGAGGATGGCTTGATCAACCCAACCATCATTAGATAGTACAATAGAGTCATCATATGATAAATGATAATTCCATCATTCAGAGAGAACACCAGACGGATGGCACCTGCAATGTCAATAAAAAATAATGGACCCATTATCATTCACCTTAATGGGAGGCTATGATCTAGTTATCCCATAACTAGCTCATTTTATAGACCTAATAATTTAAAAGATTTAAGAATCAATTTAGAGAAGAGATGAGAAGAGATCAACCAGTAAGCCATAATCCTCCCACTAACTTTACTAAGTCATTAAATTGGATCAGGGTCATGCTGGTTGAAATGATACCTAGATCAGTTACACTGATCAACCTTAATGACATGAGTCAACTCGAATCACTTAACGACTAATCAAGATATAATTCATCAAATTGGTCAGATAAGTGAGATCGGTGGGAGGATCTGCTAAGCTTGCCTTAGACACTATCGAAATGGCCAAGTAAGCCACTCCCAATTAAAAACCATCGATCGAAATGTCAAACTTACCTTAGGCACTAATTGGTTAATTAGTTTTGATTTGACCAACCTAATAATTCGAGTTCAACCACTGAGCCACAATCAAGGTCTATTTGGTCTAATCAAAGACATGAACTTGACCATCTACAACTATTATATTGATTCTAGAGAAATTTTGATTTAATCTAATTCAATATTTGGTTAGATTTAATCAATTTTTCTAGTTAGTCCATTAACTCTTTGATTCTAACCTTAGGTCTAACCTAATTAAGAGGACCTGATTTGACCTAATTCATGCCCTCATATTTTATGCGAATGATATTAGATCTTTAAATCATAATTCTAGATCTAATCGATTCTACCCTTAATTCTCAATTAAGTTCAACATCAACATGGATTTAAGTTATGATTTAAAATAATTTCAATCTTTTATTTTATAAATAATTTATAACAAATATTATGTAAAAATTTTTTATTTTAAAACCAGATCGACTCAATTAACATTGAGCCGACTACAAAAAGAGACTGGGTCAACTTAGTTCAAAATTGGGTTGGCTCAGTAATTTTGTAAGCATGATTTAAGAAGTTTCAGATCTGAAAAATCTTGCATAATTTTAAAATAAAATCAATCATAATTTTTTTAGATCATATTTAAAACTTTTATGATTCAAGATTTTATTTTATCATGATTAAAATAATTTTAATCATATAGATTAGATGCCTTATTTTTTAAACAACTTTGTATCACATACAACAAATCTAGGATTTCAAGATCTAAGATTTTGCAGAAAAGTAAGTTCTTCCTTTCACGTTCTTCTTTATAGGATCTAATCATATGGCACCCCTACATATCATAAGAGCAGCTCATCGAATGTGAAGAGAGAGCTTTTAAACCCTTCTTGCTGTTAGATGTGTGCCCTAGATGTCAGATTGGCTGACATATTTCTATACAAATATAAGGGCAAATTTATAATTTTGACTATAAATGAATAAAAGGGTTATTCTACTATCACATTATGTACATTATGTCTGTGATATATCCTTTGAGTTAGTAAGAATATTAATTCATATTTTCAAGAGTTGAAATTTAAGGCATGAATTTACATAACTAACTCATAAACAGCTCCTGACCATAGGATCATCACAAGGATAGTGATCAATCCAGAAGGTTGGTGTACGATCACTTTCTTAGGGTAGATGTGTCTTGAATCTATGGTGTGGAGATACTAGAGCGAGAGTATAGGTATTCGTTGAGAATGAGAGTACTGAGCGTGACCACCTTGAGCAGTTATAAGGAAGTCTACCTTCTCGTTGATGACTAGCTCAATGCTGCAGCTGTGTGTCTAGTTCTTTGACTTGAGGTACATCGATAGTTCACCTTGAGTGTATTATAGTTTGACTACACCATAACTCGATCTTCTAGCCATTTAAAATCTTGAGGTATATGTTAGCTGTAGCATATTCATTGTAGGAACCAGATCGCACCAAGAAGGGATCTATCAACCTCAGTAGATGAGAGTAGTCCTATGATGATCGAAAGATCGAGTCCTTAAGCCCATGGCCATGGCAGAGTGAAATAATGGAAAAGAGCTTTTCATTGAGGTTTTCACATCAGACTAGGATCAATCGATTGATTCATATGACTGATGTTGGGTTTGACAAGTTCACCTTAACCCTAATTCAGTCGAGACTCATGATAGAAGAACTCAATCACACAGGTAGCTGCACTGAGAAGTTCATCTTCATTTCTGATGGGTTGCCATCATATACTGCTAGGTGTCATTGGTGAATTTTGAAAGCAATTAGAATGATCTTGATGATCGATCATTCTAATTATCTGAATCAGAAGAGTTCTGGTCCATCGAAAGGAGTTTCGATGATGTCAATGATGAGATCACGACATATCTCATTACCATACAAAAATGAACCTAACTGGATCACACAAATAAGAGTTAGGTTTTGAATGTCATCAATTGAGCTAGCCCAGTTCGATTGATTTGGATTAGATCCAATTAGGTTCAAGAAAATCATGCTAGCACAGATTGAGCCTAACTTTCTCCTCGTGTAATCTTTTCTATCTCGACTGAGCCAAATGTGATTTGACTCACCCAGAGAACCTTGAGAAGGTTTCTCACAGTCTGACTGGAGCCAGTCCAGCTCAAAAAAGATTTGTCTTAATTCATGAGATGAATTTAAGACAACACCTGTTAATTCCTATCACCTGCTATTTCCGTTTTAGGACATTGGTTAAACGTTGACCCATGGACCATGGACTGAAGGCCATTTGGCAAGAGGTCATTGGAGATTTTTTATGGAGTGTCCACCTGCTAAATTAACCCTCAAAGTGGGTGCCATATTCAGATTGGGCGTGCACCCCAAGTGGATAAGGATAGAGTCCCATGAGATGAGGACTCTGATCCCTTGATCAACTTGGACTGTGGGGCGCAAATCTCACTGTGCTTATCCAGTGTTGGCACCAACAGTAGGAGGGATTGTGGGGACACTTATCTGATATGTTCAGATGACATCACTCCACCAATCAAAATTTTTTCAAAATTAATTAGAATTTTTTGATTGGTCGAATGATGTGGCACTGCATGGCACAGCAGGGTCATTTAAACCCTATCTGCGCCTAGGGTCTGGAGACTCTATGCAATAACCAGAAAAAGCCTGAATCCTCTCCACTTCTCTATGCCCCCTCTGCTCCTCTCCCTCCCCTCTTCACATCCAAGAGGTTGGGCATCCATCTGGTGCTTGTTCAAGGCGTGGTGGCTTCCTAACTAGAAGGCTGCAGAGATTTGTCGAGAAGCTACTACTCCAGCTTCAGAAGATCTTTTGAAGATCTTCCAAATCAGATCCAGATCTGATTTTTGGAGCAAAGATTCATGAGGAGAAGATGATCTAGATCCTACTTGAATGGATACTGGTAGAGGCCAGATGACTGCATAGCTATTTTAGAATCTCGGGCATTGCTGCGATCATCTACAGGGTAATCTAGTTACCGTAGAGGTATTTCTCTATTCCTCATGTTTCTAGATTTAATTTTAAATTTAATATCAGATAATAGGAATTAGATCTAATAGATCTTAGATCTGAAATATCATAGGATAATTTTTTTAAATATTCTATTCCAGATCTCACTAGATCTGGATGATCCTACAAGAAAAAAGCCAGTTTTTTCTTCACTTGCTTCTATGACCGGATGGCCTGATGATCTATTCAATCCAAGTACTTGCTTATCAGATCATCTAATCTAATCACATATCATATATGCTTAAATTTAGATCTAATTTAAATTATATCAGATCTAATTATAATTTTAGATCACATCTAAATCAGATCATAAACATCACATGCATGACATAAAATCAAATTTTATCAACGATCAGCACAAACTAGGATAACCTTTTCACTATAAGGAGTAAACTTTATAGTAGGATAACTTTATATCAGTTTGTGTGATCAATCATTAATTAAATTTATATTTAAATATCATATATCAGATATAAATAAAATTAAATTTTAGATTTAATATGCATATAAATCATGTCATAATGAACCTAAGCTCTGATAACACTTTGGGATGCATAGGCGATTTAATGCATATATTTTGAAATTTTTTTTGAATAAATTATAGCAAAAAATAACTAGATTAATCAAATCAACCTACTCTAAGATCTATAACATGTTATGTTGTATATAAAATCTAAAATAATCTAAAGATAAAATTAGTATGCATGCATATGAGTAGTAAATCACATCTATTTCTAATCTGAGTTTAGAACTCCATACCTGATCACTGATCGATAATCTCTGCTACTGAGAGATATGGTGGAGAGAATCCTTACTGGTTGCTCATAACTGTACATGCATCCAGCCTCTACAAAAAATTCACTCGAAGCCCCGATCTGATCGGTCTTCTCGGGAGTGCTAGCTCGTGTGAAGATCTTTTTCTTGACTGATCTGAATTATTTTTTTAAATCTTTGAAATCTTTTTAGAGATTAAAGATGAAATTCTAGAGGAGATAAAGAGATAGAAGAAAGATAAAGAAAAAAATAATTTTCTTCTAATTTATTCTCTCTTCCCAAATCTTTAGAATCAAAAATTTGAAATTCAAGTTTTTGCGCACACCCCAAGAGAGAGGACCCTCTTCTCTATTTTTCACATCATGAACCATGTCCAAACTTCTACCATATAAATAACTCTCTTCTGGAATCTTACACACATAAAAGAAACCACAAAAGCTCCTTTTATAGGTATGTAAGGAGGTGGGGTGAAGAGTTTTAATGATCCTAGACTCTTACAGGATTCTGCCTCCCTTCACAATTTCACATCCCAACATATACAAAAAAATATGAGACACCTCTTTCCATATTTTTTTATGGTAAATAATTCTCTATCTAATCTCTTATAAAAAATATCTTTAAAATATTATACATATAAGGAAAAAGAAATTTATTGGCGTGGAGAGGTTGATCTGGATGAGAATAGATTCTCTTGATAAGGAATATTTTAAAATCTAATTTTAGAATCTTTCTTTTATCAAAACTAAATCAAATTTGGACATAAGATAGATAAGAGAAAGGACTCTTTGGTGTGAAAAAATCTCACATAAAACAATTTTGTGTGTGGAGCTATATGGCATGCAATCTGGGTTGGCACAGGGAGAAGAGTCCTATTCCAATAAGGACTCTTAATTTTCTTATTTGAATCTAAACCAAATCACATCTGATTTAGTCCAAATAAAATATATAAATCTTAATCTAATTAGATTTATAAATTTTTAATCAAATTTTAATCAAATTAAAAATTGATTGAACTAAAGTTCTGATCAAATCAGAGATAATTCTCCCTTTGCGATTAGGTCATCTCATAACCTAATCGAGTTAAACCTAATTGAATCTAGTTCAATTAGATTTTGTTTAATCCTCTTTACTCAATCAAATTAAGCTAATTAGTAATCTAATTACTAATTAATCTTTCATTCATTCACTAACACTTGGTAAATTAATTTATTATAACTTTTGCATAAGGTTAACCATCAATCGAATTGATGATTAAGCCCTTAAATGATTCTCAATCATTGATCAGCCACACGATCAGTCAGAAACTTCTTTTGAGTGTGACCCCATAGGTTTGAATCTAAGCTGATAGCACAGGAATAACTTTCTGAAACAATCGATTTAACCATCTAGCAATGATGATCCGACATCCGGATAGGTCAAATGATGATGAAGCAATATTCAAGAACCTATTGACGTATGGTTACCGTATAATTCATCTCTTTGACCTTAATGCTTGAGGATGATCTAAGATTTAACTATCAATTCTAGATAAGCCATTCATATTATTTTTTAATTTTTTTCAAATCTATCACATAGATTATCCAGGCCCAGTTTTTGCTAAATTGAAATACACTGATGCATATTTTCTACTAATTTAGAGGGGTCCATCCCATCTTGACTCACACACCAACTTGACAAGTACTTGACTGTACCTAAAAATTTTTCATCACTGAATTAAAAATTTAGTTAGTCCGATATCAAAGTACAATGAGTTGCTTGCAAGTCACCGTGGTGATCTCAGGTCAGAGGGATACTTATACCCATACCCTTCGTGAGCTATCCTTGGCAGCAGAGTGCTCCGTAGTTGGTCATGTTTAGTGATAATGTACTTCTACATCTCACCTGCATGTCATACCAGTATCTCTATACCATTTGGTTACAAGGATAATTAACGCATATGGCATACAATGACCTACACTTGATATCGCTATCATCCTAGTAATAGCATATCGTTTGGTCGCAAACCAATTTAAGGACTATGTGATAAATCCTTCTTTATCGATCAAAGTAGTCCTAAGAACTTCATCATAATATAGAAGCTCGTTAGAAGATGTATCCTTGTGATAAAAAATATCAAATAATTTTTATATTTATCAATTCATATACATTTATAATTAGCACAACCATCAAATGATTGGCTTTAGGACATAATTTCTAACACCTGATACTTCAGATCGAATGGCAATGTAGGCAATAAAACTTAGCGAGTTTGATATTCAATATTGTCCACGTCCATCGATGAAGGCATAAGTTTTGGCTGATTTCATCATCGAGTATATCATACCTGATAATAATCCTAAGGATGAATCCAATAATAAAATAGAGTAAGTTAAAACTCTCGAGCATAACTTAACATTGGTGTGGATGCTACATATTGATGGAGCATCCAACGTATAAGGTAGTGGAGCCGATCTCATCCTCATCAACTTCGAAGAGATTGTAACCGAATATGCCCTTCGATTTGATTTTAAAGCTTTAAATAATCAAGCTGAATATGAAACTCTCCTAGTTGGCTTGAAGATTGTCAAAGAGCTTGACATTGATAATTTGAAGGTCTTTACCGACTTGCAATTGATTATTGGGCAAGTCAAAGGCGAGTTTGAAGCTCGAGACCCCATTATGGTGAAGTATCTTTAGAAAATGAAAGATCTTACATCAACTTTAAAGTATTTTGAGATTTCTCATATTCCAAGAATGGAGAATGCTCGAGCTGATGTACTTTTTCGACTTGCAACCACTTCTTTCATCTCACTGGGTTGGACGTTCATCGAATGTCTCGAATAGTCGAGCATTGATAAAGTCGAAGAAGTGCTATAAGTCAATGACGAGCCAAGCTAGATGGATCCAATCATCCAGTACTTGATTGATGGAACTCTACCTGCAGATCCTTTAGAAGCCAAATGACTTAGATGGACGGTCTCACAATATATTTTGATGAATAGTCAGCTTTATAAAAGGTCATTCTCTCTTTCTTTACTGAAGTGTTTGAGACCAGCAGATGCCAACTATGCACTCCGAGAAGTTTATGAAGAGATTTATGAAAATTGCTTGGGGGGCAAATATTTAGCTTATAAAGTCCTACAACAAAGATATTATTGACCCACCATAAAGAAAGATGCAGCTGAACTTATCCGAAGATATGAACTATGTCAGAAATATGCTAATATACAACATCAACCGACCAATCAGCTATCATCAATTATTGCACCATGGCCCTTCGTATAATGGAGAATCGATATACTCGATCCTTTCTCTCCGACATCTGATAAAAAAAAAATCATAGTGGTTGCCATTGATTACTTCACCAAATGGGTGGAAGCTGAACTTTTGACATAAATCACTGAAAGTAAGATGGAAGACTTTATTCAGAAGTTAATCATATGCAGATTCGATCTACCACACACCATCATCACTGATAATGGTTGGCAATTTGAAAATTCAAATTTCAAAGAGTTTTCTGTAAAATTTTATATTATGCACAAACTCACATCAGTCGGCCATCCACAGTCCAACGATAAGGTGGAAGTAACAAACCAAATGATCCTACATGGTCTCAAGATCAGATTGAATGAAGCTAAAGGCCTCTGGATGGAAAAACTATATCTGATATTATGGGCATATCAGACAACTCCTCATATATCGATGGAAGAATCACCATTCAACTTGACTTATGGGATAGAGGTGATGATTCCACTTGAGATTGGATTACCATCAACAAGAGTAGAATAGTATAATGAGTCGAGCAATTCTGAATGTCAGAGAGCCGAACTAGATTTACTTCTAACAGTTTGATAGCCAGCTCAAGTTTGGATGGTAGCATATTGATAAAGAGTGGCCCAGTATCATAATGCAAAATTCAAGCCGAAGGTCTTTCATCCAGGAGATCTGATCTTAAGAAAGGTAGAAATTTCAAGGCATATCGAAAATATCTAAACATACCGACTTGACTACGATCAGTTGAAGGATATTCGGCTTATCACCGTCTATCAAATATCTAAATATACTGACTTGACTATGGTCAGTCAAAGGATATTCAGCTTATCACCATCTATCTAAATGCCTAAAAGGCATATAAGGTATATCGACTGATACTCGACTAATAGAAACTCTACTACAATTATTATTGAATATCTGATTTATCGATGGATAATCGGTTATTTGACTGTGATTCCATGATATTGAAAGTACAAATATAAAAAAGAGTTTGTACTTAGAAAATTTTTCTTTTCATTTATTAAAGAAAAATTACAAAATTAGACCCAAGATCCGATTACAAAATTTATCTAATTACAAAAAAAAATATTACACTGATCACTAGTTGGTTTCTTCATTGTCTTGCTCCGATACAACCTCGGTAGTTGGAGCAGGTTCTGGTGCAGTCAGTCAGCACCCTCTTCAGCAGCCTCTTCCCTCGAACTAGGAGGAACAACGCTGCTCAAGTCCAAGTGTGGATACAATTTTTCGATCATGTCTCAACCATCCTCGTATCCGACACAGTAGGAGACGAATCCACCCTCGAGAATATCCTCCTTGAATTCTTTTGAATCCTTAAAGTTCTTGATAGCCAAATTCAGGGCACCTCTCGTCGACTTTGCTTCAGTCTTTACGGAGGCCGACTCAGCATCGGCCAATGCCAGCCTCTCTAGGATGGCCTGATGCCTTCCGTGCTCTATTTCCAACTCTTCAATACATCCATCCCTTTCTCTCTGGAGCCGACTGATGGAGTGCTTCTTGCTCCTGATCTGAGATTTGAGAGATGCGATATTCTGATGAGCCGACTCAAGCTTGACTCTAAAAGATTGAAGGTTGGCCATCATACAGAAGATTTTTTCCTGAAGTTTCTTCTCCTGTTCAGTTGTCGCTTGTAGTTGTTCGACTGCAGTAATCTTCTTGACATTGGTGGCCATCACTTTATCCATTCATGACCGACGAAAGTTAGTAATTTTTCGATATCCGCTCTCTAAAGCATGCATGTCGTGCACCCACTAAAAAAGAAAAATAGGTCAAGTAAAAAAAAGAAAAGAATGTTGGAAAATTACCCCAAGCATCACCGAGTAGG